>NW_022329493.1:28805-43223 GCF_002776525.5 Piliocolobus tephrosceles | reverse complement strand
GTATTTATAAATGACCCAATCTCAGGTATTTTGTTATAGCAGCACAAAACAGACCAAGACAGATGTTTATAGCAATAAATGCCTAGATTAAGAAAATAGATTCAGAAGAATATTAAGTCTAATAAATAAATAATAAAAAAAGAAAAAAGGAAGATCTCAAATAATGTAACTTTAAACCCCAAGGAAACAGAAAAAAAAAGCAAATTAAGCCCAAAGTCAGCAGAAGGAAGGAAATAATAAAAATTAGAGCAGAAATAAATGAATTTGAGAATAGAAAAACAATAGAAGAGATAAACAAATCTAAGAGTTGGTTTTTTGAAAAGATAAAATTGACAGACCTAGACTAGATTAATGAAAAAAGACAAAGACTCAAATGATTAAAATTATGAATGAAAGAAAGACATTATAATTGATATCACAGAAAGACACAGGCTCATAACAGACTACTATAAACCATTGTGTGCCTACAAATTGAATAACCTAGAATAAATGGGTACATTGCTAGAAACATAACCTATCAAGAGTGCATCGTGAAGAAAGAAAATCAGAATAGACGATTAGTGAGTAAGAAGATTGATCAACAATCAAAAATCTCCTCACGGAACACTTGGACACAGGAAGGGGAACATCACACACCGGGGCCTGTCGTGGGGTCGGATAGGGGGGGAAGATAGCATTAGGAGATATGCCTAATGTAAATGAAGAGTTAATGGGTGCAGCACACCAACATGACATATGTATACATATGTAACAAACCTGCACATTGTGCACATGTACCCTAGAACTTAAAGTATAACAGTAATAATAATAAAAATCTCACAAAGGAAAGGCCAGGGTCAGATGGCTTCATGAGTAAATTCTACAAGACATTTAAAGAAGAAATAACATCTATTTTTCTCAAACTCTTCCAAAAAAATTGAAGGGGAGGCAGTACTTCCAAACTCCTTTTACAAGGCTAGAATTACTCCCACACCAAAGCCAGATAAGAAGACTATAAGAAAAGAAAATTACAGGCCAATATCCCCAGGGATCATGGATGCAAACATTCTCAACAAAATACAAGCAAACTGAATTCAACAGCACATTAAAAGGATCATACACCATGATCAAGTGGGATTTATCCCTGGGATGCAAGGATGGTTCAACATGCAAACCAATAAATGTGACATACCATATAAATATAATGAAGGATAAAAATTATACGATCATCTCAACAGACACAGAAAAAGCATTTGACAAAATTTAGCATCCTTTTATAATAAAAACCCTCAACAGGCCGGGCATGGTGGCTCATGCCTGTAATCCCAGCACTTTGGGAGGCCGAGGTGAGCAGATCACGAGGTTAGGAGATCGAGACCATCCTGGCTAACACGGTGAAACCCCGTCTCTACTAAAAATACAAAAAATTAGCCGGGCATGGTGGCGGGCGCCTGTAGTGCCAGCTACTCAGTAGGCTGAGGCAGGAGATGGCGTGAACCTGAGAGGCGGAGCTTGCAGTGAACCGAGATCGCGCCACTGTACCCCAGCCTGTGCAGCAGAGCGAGACTCCATCTCAAAAAAAAAAAAAAAAGTTGAAATTAAAAATGAATAAATATGATGGCGAGGATGTGGAGAAATAGGAACTCTTCTGCACTGTTGGTGGGAGTGTAAATTATTTCAACCACTGTGGAAGACAGTGTGGCTATTCCTCAAGGATCTAGAACCAGTAATATCATTTCATCCAGCAATTCCATTACTGGGTATATACCTAAAGGATCATAAATCATTCTACTATAAAAACACATACACAGGTATGTTTATTGCAGCACTGTTTACAATAGCTAAGACTTGGAACCAACCGAAATGCCCATGAATAATAGACTGGATAAAGAAAATGTGGCACATATGTGCCAGGCAATACTATGCAGCCATACAAAAGAATGACTTCATGTCCTTTGCAGAGACATGAATGAAGCTAGAAATCATCATTCTCAGGAAACTAACATAAGAACAGAAAACCGAACACTGAATGTTCTCACTTATAAGTGGGAGTTGACCAATGAGAACACATGGGCACAGGGAAGAGAATATCACAAACTGGGGCCTGTCAGGGGGTTGGGGGCAAGGGGAGAGAGAGCATTAAGACAAATACCTAATGCACGTGGGGCTTAAAACCTAGATGTCGGGTTGATAAGTGCAGTAAACCACCATGGCAGATGTATACTTATGTAACAAACCTGCACATTCTGCACATGTATCCAAGAACTTAAAGTAAAATGAAAACATAAAAATGAATAAATAAATTGACATGAGGCAAAAAAAGTGGGTTTAACTGACTCAGGAAAGAGAGAACTCTGCACTATAAACTCTAACCCTGCCCTACGAAAATAAACTCTAGTAATTTAAAATAATTGTAAGGTGTATGATCATAGTTTTATAAAAATTACACATGATTCTACAAAAACCCTAACATTAAACTGTGCATAATGGAATTTCAGATGATTTCCACCTTGTTCTTTATATCCTTCTTTTTTGTTCCATTTTGAAGTGACATTTTTTGTTTATCCTCCGGAAGTCATTGCTCCCGGCCATCCCCTTCCGTACCCACCCGCTCCTTTTCCGGGGTCCACCCCAGCCCTTCTCTGGCCTGAAACTGTGGCTTCCTTGGCACTGAAGGCACAAGAACTGCATTCAGCCTCAGGAGAGAGGAGGACAAGGGCAGGTAGTGGAGATGTTCTCAGCATTGCAGACTAATTTAACAGCACTCAGTCTCCACTGCAAATGGCTACATTTCTCCACGTGTTATCTACAAGCAGGTCAAACTTACCCCTTTCCTGATTGGTTTCTCACTCTTCCCAACTCGTACTTGAAAATACATATTCTTCCACCTAATATTTCTTTCTACTTCTTGCCGTCACAATATATTCTGATTTATTGTGCCCAGGAAACACTGGCCTCACTATGTCCTAAGTTACCATCTAAAGTGTAGTGAATAAATGGACAACAAAGAGGCCCCTGCCCCATCACTGCCTCTCATGTATTCACTCACAGGGTTAGTACAGCCTCAGAACCAACAGTGAGCTGTGCTGTGGACACTTCTCTCAGGAAAACAGACAAAATCCCTGCTCCAGTGGGGGCAGCAGGTGAACATAATGAGCAGGTGCATTGCATCGGATGTAGGAAGGTCCGATGATTCAGGTTGGCGGGGGAGCAAGGTAGTGGAGAGGAATGATTCAGGTGGTGGGGAGCAAGGTAGTGGAGAGGAAGAGTGGGAGGGGAGTCCCCAGGTCCTCAATAGCCTAAACAGGAAGGACTCCTCAGAAAGTAACATGTGTGTCCTGGCTTCATGGAGGTGAGCTTTCCCGCAGGAGGCAGAGCCCATGAAATATACTGGAGTGGTCCAGGGAAAATCCAGAAGGTGCCTTTGTAGCATTTTCAAGACAACCCTATAACAAAAGAAATGCCCAATAATGTATTCATTAAGTAGTCAGGAGCAAACAGTAAATATTTATGACCTAGCAATTTTATTACCATTGAAGAAAATATTTCACATAAATTGAAAAAGTGGTATGTGCATGTCTTTCTTAAATAAGCACAAATGTTTACTAATGGACATGAGTCCATTAGTAAACATTAGTAAACTGGGCATGAACAACTTCTCAAACCTTGGAAGCAGATTGGACACAGCCACCCTCATTTCCTATTTCATACCTATTTTTGCAGGGATTCTTTGTTTGTTTGTTTTTTAATCACTGCAACTGTTGGAATCACAGATTGTAAAACTACAGTGTCATCTAAAGCAATGGTGCATAGTCAGTCTAATGTTGAAACTGTAAAATACTTTGGACCAGTGCTTCCTGTGGTGTCCAGCAGATGGCACCACTAACCTTTCAAATATTTCAATAAGCCCAGAGTGTTTGCTCACAGTGAGTTTGTGCCCTGAGCTCCTTGGCACACAGCTTGTGACATCATGGTGGATGATGGGTCAATAAAGAGTTTAATTTAGAGGGTTGGGGCAGTTCCTCCCATTCTGCAGATCAAGATGCCTTGAGGGCAAAGAGCAGAGGGGTGCTCTCTGGTGGCCCAGCAGTTCTGCCCCAGGGGAGAGGTTTCTCTTCTACTACAGTGAAAACCCACAGGACTCTGCTTCATCCCAGAACCGAGGATACCAGGAAGGAAGGTCAGAGTGAGGAACTATCTGAGTCTTTCAGATCACACAGTGACATCACACAGTGACATCCTGCTTGATGGCTTCAGAAATCCTTCATGAGCTGGGAGACATTCCCGGAGGTGATAGGTGAGTGGGCAGGATGGGACAGACACAACAACTCTCGAGATGACACTCAGTTTCTCCCGTGTGTTTATGTCTATCTGTGTGTGCACGTGTGTGCGTGTGTGTCTGTGTATTTGTGCATGAACTTGTGTATGTGTGTGTGTCTGTGTGTGTGTGGAAGCGTATGATATATGTATATGTATGAATGGTGAATTGATTTCCTGGTTGCTTTGCTGTGAAGGGAGACAGGGACCCCAGGACAGGTTCTTGCCCACCCCTCCTTCCCTATCTTCCCTCCAGACATTCCCTCCTCCCTGTGGAAAGAGTCTACCCGGTAACTGAGGGTTCATTACTGCAGACTTCTCATAGCTCCCCAAAGTTCTGTGATATTTCCACCCCCAGGCCTCCTCCTCATGCTTGTCCCTCTGCCGTGTGCCCTGTCTTCTCCCACCTGGCCACGCTGTATTCTTCCAATTCCTACAAGAATAATGTGAAATGCCACCTCCCAAAAAGCCTCCATGCAACTCCCCAGGCAGAATGAGTCACCCCTCTTCTGCCTCTCATACCCCAACCACCTCGAGGACAATACATCAGCAGCAGCCATGTGGGTGTTTGTTTCTGTCCCTGGATTCTAAATCCCTGAAGGACTGGACACATCCATCACCCACATGTAAACCCAGCACCTAGCACAGTGCCTGCCATATGATAGGGTTTAAGACGCATGGGAGGAATCCAATCATAAGACTACCAAAGGGCTGCTAGAACTCAGAAAGGAATCTGTGTAATTTGGAGGACTGAACAAAGGTCTTCATTTCTGTTCTTTCCAGCACCAACCTCCATGGCTACACTCATCTCTACTCCTTCCCCCTAATAAGATTGGCAGGTCAGGAGAGGGTAGGGGCAGGAGCAGCTACACCTGGTCTCCTCCACCACCCAAGGGGGGGTGCACCCTTGGTGGGACCTGGTAAGCATGACAGCCCCTGGGCCTAGGGGACCTGTACCCTCCACAGCCCCACAGAGACCAGCAGGAGCTGTTCAGCCACTTGCAGAGACAGCCAGAGAGTGCTTCAAGGACTGCTTGGAGCTCTTGAGAAGCGGGGAGTTCAGGATCCTCTTTTGTGAGGCGTGAGAAATTTAGGCAGGATTTTGTCTACAAAAGAGGCTGTCACTTTGGCTTATCAATGTTTTCACTTCCTTACAGCTTTCAGATTGGAGTGGGTGCTTTACTTGTTTTTATGGATTATTGTGTCAACCAAAACGAGAGGTTGGAATCACTCTGAAGATTTGAAACGTCTTCAAGATTTGACGAATGCACATTTTAATGCCACATCTACTTCTAGGAAGCTGTGGCTGAATAAAGCATTTTATTACATGGCATTCCCCAAATTACTTATATGGAATTTTAATCTACATAATGTAATACAACTATGTGAAAAGTAAAAACTAAAAAGCAATAACTTTTTGGGCTAAGAGTGGTGGCTCATTCCTGTAATCCCAGAACTTTGGGAGGTCAATGTTGGAGGATCGCTTGAGGCTAGGAGCTGGAGGTCAGCCACGGCAAGCAACGTGGTGAGACTCTGTCTCTATGGATTATTTTAAAAATTAATCAAGTTTAGTAGCATGTGACTGTAGTAGCTTCTAAGGAGGCTAAGGTAGGAGGATCTCTTGAGCCTGGTGACAGTATGAAAGCCTGTCTCAAAGAAAACAACAACAACTGCAGCAGAAATAACAAAATTTAACCCCCAATAAACTAAATTGACGGAAGAATTGTGGGACCCAAATGACCAAAGAATGCGATTTTTCACTTTTGATGAATTAAAGAGTCTGCTGAGTGTCAGCATTCCCAGAATGTTTCATCTCAGGAAATACCATTTCCTCTGGTGAATCCACTCCTTAGTCCAGGTCCTCTGAGAAGCAGGTGCCTACATGGGATTCACATGAGGGGATTTCATTGGGAGAAACCCTGGGAGAACCATTCAGCAGGATGCAATTCTGACCCCAAGTGCAGGAGGGAGGGACAGGAGGTTGGGCAGGTGCATCCTACACTACAGTGAACGGTGCTGGGACAACTGGATGCTACATGCAGAAGAATGAGGCGGACCCCTTCCTTACAGCACACACACAAACTAGCTCTAGATGAGTGGCAGATGTCCACCTAAGACATGAAACAATGAAAGTCTCAGAAGAAAACAGAGCAGTAAATTTTTGTGACCCCAGATTTTGCAAATGCTTCTTAAGTGCTGTACGCCAATAGCACAAATGGCAAAATAAAAGGTAGTTTAATTTCATTTCATGCAAATGTAAATTTTGTGCTTCAAAAAGGACTCCATTTAGAAGGTTAAAAACTTATAGAATGACAGAAAGCATTTGAAAATCGTATATCTAATAAGGGACTGGTATCCTGAATATATAAAGAACTCTTGCAACCCAACATTATAAAGCAAAATAACACAATTAAATATACGCAAAGAATTTGAGAAGATGTTTCTCCAAAGTGAGACAGGTGTAATACAGTGTGGCCGCAAAAGAGAAAAGTTTAGGCAGCAGTTTCAGGTGACTAGGAAAAGGAATCTGTTGAAATATCAGCAGAGGCTGTGGGCTGATAAGACCCTAAAAGACAGAGTATGGACCAAGCTGGCTAAGAATGAGTGGACCCAACATGGCCCTGGGTTTGACCTCGGTTTCACCTAGGACCCTATTATACACTCATTAACATACGAAACACACACTCATCAGCGTCCTGAAAATTCTGAGAACACCCATATTTGGTGTAAAACTGGGTGGCACCACAGTTCTGAGCAATCTCCACCTTCTTTCAGGAATTTTCATGAATATTCCATCCCTTGGTTAAAGAAACCCAGAAAGGTGGCAGCCCCAAACCCCCTTGCACCTGCCTCTCTCTTGAGTTCCCCTGCACTCCTGTAGGAGGAGGGGAAACTGGTACAGGCTTCCTGAGGGACAGTGTGACAGAGTTCATCAAAAGTCAAAAATATCCAAGTCTGAATTAAGAATATGTATTAAGAATGAATTAAGAATATGTAGAATAGATTCTGGATATCTATTCTACACAGTTAAATTGAGATTCATACAAGCACAGTTTCTGCAGCATTTCGTTGCTGTAAAAGTAACTGACTGGAGACCATCTGGATCTTCAGACACAGACACCGGTTACATTTGTTGTGAGTGTGTACTTTTCCTTTTAGAAAAAACTCTCCGCCCTTTCTCTATTTTCTTACTGGTCCTAGAATTTATTTCCCCAGGCAGTGTCAAGAGCCTGACACCTGCTGGGGTCGAGGTCTCATCAGAGTTTGGGGACCACCCATTGCCCACTGGCATCAGAAGAAGAATGCAAATGGCAGTGAACCCAGGAAGAGGTGCTCAGTGTCCACAGCCCTCAGGGCAATACCAACAGCACCCACAAGGGGTCTCCTCACCCCGCTGGAATGGATGACCCTAAACACAGTGAGGGTGGATGGGTGGGGCCTGCGTTCCTTACAGAGCAGGGAACAGGAGACGGAGAGTTGGTGTAGTGTAGGGTCTGTGTGTGTGTCATCCTCTTCCCATTTTCCTGGCGGAGGTTTCTCTTTGTTCTCTGGCCCTACCTGTTCCCTTCCTCACCCTTTCTCTGGTTCTCCCATTCTTCATTTCTAACCATCCCAAGGTTTTCTCTGCCTCACGACGTCTTTGCTCGGGGCTCCCAGCCCAGTGGAGAAACCAGGGGCCCTGGACCGGGAGCGGCGGGGCCGGGGAGGCAACAACGGGAAGCTCCTGTTGGACCCTGGGCACTCAGGATCTAGCGAGCCACGGGCGCCCTCCCGCAGCAGCCCCAAGGCAAGGAGGATGGGGGTCCTCGCGGCGGCCACACTGTCGGATTCCCAGGGATCCGAGCGGGACGGGGACGTCTCCACACTGAGCCGGTGGCAAAGTCCCCACGAGGATGAAGGAGGAACCTCGTGCTCTTCACCCCACCGGGTCCCGCGTTTCCTGTATCCTCCTGCCACGGTTCCTTGCCGCGACGGCGAGTCCTCCCAGGTCTTCCAAAAGCCGTTTTGTTCGGAGGCCCGGGAGCATCGACCGGCAGCGTGGCACCCTCTCAGTGGTCTCCACCGGGCAGGACCCGGGTCCGGAGCTCGGGCGGAGCGGGCGTCCTGCGAGGAGCGCGCAGAACCCGAAGAGGACGCAGCAGAGTCGAAACTGAAACTCCCTGTGCGAACTTTCTCCGAAAGTCACCCGTGGTTGAAATCAGAAATCACCTATAATATACTCCCTGTGACAACACCCTTGGGTAAATATCTAGAACCAGTGCCTCGTCACTGCAGCAGAACCTCACGCCGCTGCCCAGGTTCCGTGTCCCCAGACCCTTGTGGCCCCAACAGATCGGGCGAACCCACCCTATGACCGTCGCTGGGACTTCTGGCCCCACTCTTCCTTACTACTTCACCTCCACATATTCATGTGTTTCAGAATTGAAACCATGAAAAGTCATGTGTGAAAGGCTCCCCGCCCCTGCCTGCGTCCACTCTCATTGGCCACACGCCTGGGAGGAAAGTTTATTGGATTCTTCTCATCTTTCCAGGGAGTCTTTACGCCATTTCAAACGAATATAAATACATATTCTTAATTCAGACTTGGATATTTTTGAGTCTTGATAAACACTGTCACACTGTCCCTCAAGAAGCCTGTACTAGTTTCCCCTCCTTCTACAGTGGATGTTTCACCCTCCTCTGCCCAACCTGGGCCTTCACAATCACAGACAAGAGTGTCACCAGCATTGCCATTCCGTGACATGAGACGCTTCAAAGGTGCATTACTTTGCACAGCAATTCTGTATCTGGAAATCTGTTCCACACAATTGAATTGAGATTCATACAAGCACAGTTTCTGCAGCATTTCGTTTCTGTAAAAGTAACGGACTGGAGACCATCTGGATCTTCATACACAGACACTGGTTACATTTGTCGTGAGGCAGTCATTCTATGTAATGTCATGCAGAGATAAAAAGGAAAATAATCTGTATGTGTGAGTATTGGAAGATCTTCAACGTGTGTTATTTTGAGATTGAGTCTGCGTTCAATAGAGTGCCTATGGGCTTATATTTGTTTTAAAAACCAGAATTGGCCAGGCGCGGTGACTCAAGCCTGTAATCCCAGCACTTTGGGAGGCCGAGACGGGCGGATCACGACGTCAGGAGATCGAGACCATCCTGGCTAACACGGTGAAACCCCATCTCTACTAAAAAATGCAAAAAATTAGCCGGGTGCAGTGGTGGGTGCCTGTAGTCCCAGCTACTCGGGAGGCTGAGGCAGGAGAATGGCATAAAAACCCGGGAGGCGGAGCTTGCAGTGAGCTGAGATTGGCCACTGCACTCCAGCCTGGGCGACAGAGCGAGACTCCGTCTCAAAATAAATAAATAAATAAATAAAAACCAGAATTAATACATAAACACATCTCTACTGTTAGTAAGGAAAGCAGTATTTCCATAACTTATTGCTAGTCTGTTTATCCGTTTTAGGAAAAATCAATATACTTGAAAAGCCATGGTGGCAGGAATTGGTCATCACTGGCCCAGATGCTACACTACCCTACAGCTGATCCCAGCTGAGGTTGCCAGAGGAACAGGATGTGGAATGTAGTCACGTTTCCGAAAGAAACCTAGTCAGACTGGACCAGGGGTCTTGCCCTGACCTCTGCCTCTTCACCCAACTCCCACCTGGTCAGCCAGTGACCCTGGAGGGGTTGGGATGATGCTGGGAGGGCAGTGAAGATGGGGAGCTAGTGGTGGGAGCATGGTGAACATGGAGAGCTCAGACCCCACACCATCTGGGGAGGGGCTGGGTGTGATGCTGGGAGCACTAGGAAGGCAGGGAGCCTGGACACAGCACTCACTGCTCCTCCCATCTGGGACAGGATTGGGGTGGGTGATGAGAAAAGTTTCCTGAGTAACACAGTTCCCAATCCTGGCAGAATGACTCGCCCCAGTTGCACTACAGCCAAGACCCACTTGGCCCCTGGACCAGTCTAACACAGGGCATGGTAAATTCAGGATTGCATACTATTGAGGCATCTGCCAGGGCATAGGAAACAGTAACTAGAGGACGGCTCAGCAAGTGGCTCAGACTACCTGGCCCCACACTCTCCAATACTGAGTGGGGAGGAAGCCTTGAGCCCAGGAGGTTGAGGATTTTGTGAATTATGATCGTGCCACTGCACTCCAGACTGGTGACAGAGCATGACTGTCACACACATGCTCACACACACAAACTGTGTGAGCAATTGTCACACAGGGAGATCCAGATGCACTCACTGTGGATCCAGGTCTCAGGGAGCAGGAGGGTGTTCTGTGTTGTGGGAAGATGGGGAACACACATGGGAGGGGGTATATACTTGCACCCAGCTTTGAAGGATGGCTGACCCTTGGCCCAGGGGGAACAGGCCAGTGGAATGTGCTGACAGTGGGGAACCACTAGAAACTTTCTCTAGAACCTGCTCTGCTGAGCCCCCTGCGCCATCCCTGGACCTGGGCAAGGGAGGCTGCTGAACTGGGAGCTCAGGGCCCATCTCTCTGAGGAGCTTTCCAAATCAGCAAGTGTGTCACAGGTTGAGATTTTAGGGGCGTGGTCCTCAACGCTGTCCTCGATTTTAATGAGGAGACTCTTTTGACCAATCTGCATTGGGCAGAGCAGGAGCAAGACATAAATATTTAAGATAATTTTTAAAGCTGTTTAATTTTGGTAAAAACATAGAAGATAAAATTTACCATCTTGACCAATTGTTTAGTGTACAACATGTTGTTTTAAACCTCTGAAACCTTGCCTGCTGTTCCTGTAATAAAACCTAGCCCGGAGGAGGCACGGTGGCTCACGCCTGTAATCCCAGCACTTTGGGAGGTCCAGTGGATCACCTGAGGTCAGGAGTTTGAGACCAGCCTGGCCAACACAGTGAAACCCCATCTCTACCAAAAATACAAACAATTCGCTGGGCATGGTGGAGGGTGCCTGTAATCCCACCTACTCCGCCCGGAACTGAGGCCAGAGAATCCCTTGAATCTGGGAGGCGGCGGTTGCGGTGATCCGAGATCAGGCTACTGCACTCCAGCCTGGGCAACAAGAGCGAAACTCCGTCTCTAAATAAATAAGCAAATAAGAAAACCTAGCCCGGACTGTAATCACGTCCACTGGGAACTGGGGAAGTAGTGGAAGGGACGCGATCAGGCCTGTGGCTGCGCCCAGAGCATGGTGAGCCAAGGACCCCGCCGCGCAAGCAGGAGGGAGAGTGTCGCGGGCCCACGCGGGGACAGGGAGACGCCGCCCCCGCTGAATATTCCTTCAATATTCAGCAAGTTTCTTCACCTTCAATAAAAAATGCTGTGATGATTAAATGAATATGTCGTGGAAGGAACCGTGTCCTGGCAGGGGCCGGGCCGACACCCAGACACCAACCCGAAGGGGGCTGGGGCAAAGGGGAGGGACACCCGGAAAGGGGAGGGACACGGGCAGGACAGACAATCGTATTTCTAACCTCTGTAAGGGCGGGAAACGTGGGTGGAGCGCCCCATATACAAGCCGACTTTTCAACCTTGAGGTGATTCATCTTCCAGGCTCCCCTTCCATCAAGTCTCTCGTCCCCAGCGCTCTGGTTCCCCAATGGCAGCTGCCGTCGCTACCAAGATCCTTCTGTGCCTCCCGCTTCTGCTCCTGCTGCCGCGCTGGTCCCAGACTGGGTGAGAGGGTTAGTGGATGGAGCCTAAGCGGGGCGGGGGCCAAACCTGGGGGGCAGCGGGTTTCAGAGGAGGGGAGGCTTCTGGAAGGATGGGGGAGATCTCTCCGAACTGAGCCCCCGTTCAGTTCCGGTCGGCGGCTCCTTCCTGCCCTGTCCACTCCCTGAGGCTGCTTCTTGCCAGGGGAGAGGCGAAAAGGAGCAGGGTGGAAAGGAGGCTGACAGGAGGGTAGAGGGGCCAGAGGGCTGCAGAGAGCGAGGTGGGACTGGGATCCCTGGTGCAGCCTGGCAGCCCCGCCGCCCTCGGGAGGGAAAAATCAGAGCCCCAGGAACCGGAGCTGGGGACAGGACAGGGGTGAAGCAGGGTTCCACAGGGACACAGGCCTGCTCTGCTCTCACCCGCTCTCCACCATAGGAACCCTCCAGCACCCCCAGGGCTCCCTGCCCTTGAATGTTTCCCTGCACTTTCCTGCAGACATTCACCTGCACCCAGGGGCTCAGCAGACACCTCCACCCCTCCCCTCACCATCCACTGCCACCACCCAGGTCACATCCTCTTACTCCCCACCTCAGCCCAGCTGGTCACACTAGAGGTCTCCCATCCATGAAGGGGCCCTCACCTCCTACACCATGTGGCACCTTCTGCCTCTTGCCTGAGGACACACCCCAGCAAACACACCCCAAGCTCCCCTCAGAACCTGTGCAGGGGGAATGGGAAGCACCATTCCCTCCAGGAGACCCTGGGAACTCTGGTGAGTAGAGGCGCCCACTTCTGCGCTTGGGGTCCAGACTCACCTGTTCTTCCTACTGGGGAGTCAGCATCATAGAGAACAGTCACTGTGTAGACAGGGATCAGTAAAGCCTTTTTAGAAAGGGAGGAAGGATGCCCTGTGATCTTTGCAGGCCTTAGGTTCCGATCTCTGTGTCCAGTCCTGTCCCTTTGTAGAGCAACAGCAGGCAATGGCAACCTGCAAATGAGGGGGGACCAGATTTGAACCCTGTCCTAGGTTGCTGATCCCAGATGAGGGGATTACAGTGTCCCAGTGAATAGTGCCCCATCCCCTAGGGTGTCATCTACAAGTGATGTCTCGGGGGCCAGTTGGAGAGCGGTCCTACCTTACCTGTGCTTCTGGGTGGTGTGGATGTGATGGGAGTGGGGGTCCCATAGTTGGGGGCTTACTCTCCCCTCCTTTGCTGCTAAGTGGCATCTACGGTCCATGGGGACCATCAGGGACCTTCCCTGAAGCCTCAGGTGTGATCTGAGTGTGAGAGGGTGCAGCCACGTGGTGTCCTGGGGATCGGGGCCAACTGCTTGTGCAGTTTCTTGGTTCCCAGTGGCACTGCTCCTGCCCATCGCAGGAGACCCACCTGTGTCTTCTCACTGCCGTGCCTATCTTCCTAATGACCTAGAGGGTGAGAAGCCCACTAGTAATGGGCAGCTCTGGGGCTGGATGGTCACTGTCCTTCCATGGCCAAAGATCCCATCTTTGCCAAGGCGCAGTACTCTACAGAAGCAACTGTTTAATGTTGAGATTTCCTTGCTGTGAGTGGAATTGCCTTGCCTCTGAACATTCACACGGAATCTACATTGTGATTTTCCAATTCGACATTGTAAGCACATGTATCTCTAGGATCTTAGGGGGTGTTGGGTCATTGGGCACTTAAGGCATGTCCAGCCTCACTCATCATTCATGGGCTGCTTTTGAGCTACAACAGCAGAGTTGAGTAGTTAAAATGGAGAATATATTCCCTGCACACCTTTACATGTTTACAAAATTGCCCTTCACAGCAAACTCTAGTTGCCATAAATGTCTTTGTAGAAGGTCACAAGGACTCATTGTACTTGCTGCGGGGTTAAAGGGTCCTTCCTCACTAGAAACTGGTGTCTTCTTCTAGTCATGGGTTCAGGGTCTGAGAAGTGGCTTCATTCTGCAAATTGGGCAAAGCCGCCTTGTTCTTGAAGGACTGGCTACTTTCAGCCTCCTGGTCATCCATCATTTGTTTTATCTGTTTCTTGTAATTATTTAAATCCAGCAGTATCCAAGTTGGGTTTCCATTTGTTTTGGACCTTGGACCCCTTTGTTCTATGAGCCATGGGCATAACTTTGTATAACTGAGGTCCCCAGCTGGCATTGTGACTTCTCTAATCATTTCCATCATTGCACCCTCCTTGCTCCTGACAGTTGACAGCCTCCACCTAGAATCTATTATATCAGAATTTTTCATCCCATTACTACTGGGAGCCCATTTCTGGAACAGCATCACCTACCCCCAAACCTGGTCTTCAGCAATAGGCATCCCTAAGCTTCATTCCATTCTGGTGCCTTCTCATGGGGCCTTCTTTATATGCCAGGTAAACAGGAGTCCTCCAGGTTTCCCATGAGCACAGTGGATGGAAATTGTTCTGGATTTTCACACTTAGACCCCTCTGGCATGGGCACTTCTCTGAT
>NW_022329493.1:0-13805 GCF_002776525.5 Piliocolobus tephrosceles | reverse complement strand
GTTTATGTTAAAATGACCCCCTCATGGGGCGCTCCTCCTGGGGGTGCTGGCATGCCTGTGCTCTCCCATCCTCCTCTCCCTTCTCCCTCCTGACTCCTATTCCTCATTGCATTTGCTTCTGCTCCGTGCACTGTGGATTTCTCACCAGCCTTGAAACTGCAGGTATCACTGTGTTTTCAGACCTTTCTCCTTAGTGTTTCCTCTTTTTATAATCACTTTTCCTTTCAATTTCCCTCGTCTGCTGGAAATCCATCAAAACCACCTCCAACGCCAGCCCAGAGACCCTCCCCTCCCCAACTCTGGAGCATCACCTCCTCTTCCACCACAGCAGGAGGGTGAGTGTGCTGTCACCTTGCTTCCCTCAGCAGCTGTGTGAGCTCCCTGAGGACAAGGGACACTCCCTCTCCCTTCCTAACCCAGGACCAGTCACACCAGCTGCCCCACACCAGGGGGGAGGGGAAAAAACTTTTGCCTTCTGGGATGACCTAGGGTGGCAGGAACTGAGGAGGTGTCGCCTCAGATTTGGGGCCTGGACAAGGGTTGTCACTTTTGTGTTTCCATTTCAGCACCACTCACCATGTCCTCAGGCACAACCCAGCTCAGGGCCACGGCCACCACCCTCATCCTTTGCTGCCTCATCATCATCCTCCCCTGCTTCATCCTCCCTGGCATCTGAGGAGAGTCCTTTAGAGTGACAGGTACTGTGGGCAGAATTGGAAGTTGAACAAGGAGCAGGTGGGTGAGGAGGCAGGACGGGGAAAGAGAATTCCCAGAGTCCCACCCCTCCCTGTGGCTGAGACCTTCTCATCCTGACATGAGACGGGTGAATGAGACCTTGTGTTGCCTGTTGGCAATGACCTGGGCAGCTCAGCCCAAAGTACTGATGGATTCTCACCTTCAGAGTCCAGAGGGAAATGGAGGGGCCCATAACAAGGCTCAGGGTCTGTTCAGCTTGAGGTTTAACAAGTTCGGGCGTGATTCAGAGCAGGTTCCTATTCAGGAAGGGTGTGTGGCCTGCAGGCAGCAGGAATTCAGACATGGGCAGTCCTCTTAATTGAGTTAGGTGCTTCATGGTAGTTTTACATGAGGTGTGACAAGGGAAGGGGGATTCCATCTCTGAGGCTAAGAGAGAGACCTGGGTGTAATCCCAGGAGGAGGGGCCTGGGAGAGCCTTGGTACACCTAATGGAAAAGGTGGGAGTGCAGGACTGCCTTCCTACAGAAAGTGGCTTGGGTTCCAGGAATTAAGGTGGAAGGTGAAGAGTAGAGGATGCTCAAGAGAAGGATTTTTTAAAAGTCAGTCACATGAACCTGTGGGGTTTGCGTCTGGGCCCTGAGGCAGCTCCCCTGCCATCACCCTCCTGCACAACCCAGATCCTGAGCCAGCTGATGGCCCTGTCAGGAGCAGAGGGGACTCAGAGGAAGGAGCATCTGAGGTGCTGCTGGGGTTCCATGGGCACCACTGGGCTGGACCAGGAATGGATAAGGTGGAACAGGGACAGACATCTTCTAGAGCTATGGGTGCTGCTCCCAGTGTGAGGAGAGACTCAAGAAGAAGGGGAAAGAATGATGTTTGCCTGCCGGTCCACACAAGGCCAACGGCACAGGAATACAGAGCCCTCTCTTTGGATGTCTGCCCCACTCGTTGCCACGTTTTAGGCCCTCTCATCAAATCATAGAGAGGGCCTTGAGTGAAGGCGTGGACCCATCACTACCAGCCTCAGACCTGTGGGCTCCTCCACTCCATGCCCTGTTCAGGTGCAGGGCCTGGGTTGACTCTGTGATGTGACAAAGGAGGAAAGAGGTTGGTCCAAGCTGCAGTCACCAGGGTTGGGGCTCAAGGGAAAAATAGGTCCCTTAGTGCAGGGGGCTCTGACCCATGGAGTGACTAGGGAAAGATTATCCTGGAAAAGTGATCCGGGTTCTCTGCCTGTTAAACCAACATTTGTGTCCCTTCTGAAGGTTAAAGATGACACCAAAAAGCCCCTGTGAGCAGGGTCTCAATCAAACTCGCCCTTCTGGCTGGTGACTTGCCCACCACCTACTGTGTATGTCCAGAGGCCTCCAGCAGATCATGATGACACCATGGACCCAATAGCTCATTCACTGCCTTGATTCCTTTTGCCGACAATTTTACCAGTGGTTATTCCTAACATATTATGCAATTTTCTCTTGGTGCTACCTGATGGAATTTTTGCACTTAAAGTTCTGGCTGACTAAACAAGATATGTCAACATTTTTTTTTCTTCTGCTTTTGTTTGGAAAATCAAGTACTTCTTTGAATGATGATCTCTTTCTTGCAAATGATATTGTCAGTAAAACAATCATGTTAGACTTCGGACCTCCAGGGATTCCTCCCATGTTTTGAAAGAAAAATGTTTAATTATTTAATAACAAAAAATTTTATATTAATGATAGTTTCCTTTAGTAATTTATTGCTCTGTATTGGTATTGAAATAAAAAGTTATATTTCCCAAAAACCTACTGAGTTTGGAATTTTGTTGTATTACTCAGTAGAGGATTAATGTTACTTCATTTTTCCTCCATGATGTGGAGTAATAAATGAGTGATTCTACTAGGTTCTGTGTGGAAAAAGATAATCTACAAAACATGGCTGAAAAAAATCAGAGACAACACAAATACATGGAAAAATATTTCATGCTCATGGATTGGAGAATCAACATAGTTAAAATGACCATACTTCCAAAAGCAATTTATAGATGCAACACTATCTCTATCAATACCAATGTCATTTTTCACAGAATTAGAAAAATCTAGTCTAAAAGTTATTTGGAATTAAGAAAGAGCCCAAATAGCCAAAATAATGATAAGCAAAAAGAACAAAGCCAGAGGCATCACACTGCCTGACTTCAAACTATAATATAAGGCTGTGGTGATCAAAACAGAATGGTACTGGTTCCAAAATAGACACTTAGATCAGTGGAACAGAATAGCGCTCAGAAAGAAACCTTCACACCTTCTAACCTTCAACAAAATCAGCAAAACCAAGCAATGAGGAAAGAGTCCTAATTCAACAAATGGTGCTGGGATAACTGGCTAGCCATGTGCAGAAGAATGAAACTGAACCTCTACCTTTCACCATATATGCAAAATAACTCGACATTAATTAAAGATTTAAATGTAAGTCCTAAAACTATAAAAATCCTGGAAGATAAGCTAGGAAGTGCCACTTTGGACATAGTACCTGACAAAGATATCATGATGAACACCAAAAGCATTTGCAACAACAACAAAATTCACAAATGGACCTCATTAAACTGAAGAGCTTCACCACAAAAAAAAAAAAAAAAAAAAAAAATAGCAACACAGTAAACAGCCTATAGGATGGGAGAAATATCTGCAATCTGTGTGTCTGGCAAAGCTCTAATATCCAGAATCTACACGGAACTTAACTAGCAAGAACAAAATCCCAAGTAAAAAATAAGCAAAGAATGTGAACAGACACTTTTCAAAAGAAGACTTGCAAGTGGCCAGCAAACATGAAAAAATGCTCTTTGGGAAGCTGCAGTGGGCAGATCACGAGGTCAGGAGTTTGAGACCAGCCTGACCAACATGGTGAAACTCCGACTCTACTAAAAATACAAAAATTAACCAGGCATGATGGCGCACACCTGTAACTTGTAATGGTGCATAGTCTGATGTTGAAACTAGAAAATACCTTGGACTGGTACTTTCTAGTGTTTTCCAGTAGATGGCACTGCTCATCTTTCAAATATTTCAATAAGCCCAGAGGGTTTGCACACAACGAGTTTGTGCCCTGAGCTCCTTGGCACACATCTCGGGATCCACAGCCAAGGGCTACAGAGAAGACAAAAGAGACGTCAACATTACGGTGGAAGAGGAATCCATAAAAAGTTCATTTTTGAGGATTGGGGCAGTTCCTTCTGCCCTGCAGATCAAGATGCCTTGAGGGCAAAGAGCAGAGGGGTGCTCTCTGGTGGCCCAGCAGTTCTGCCCCAGCGGCGGATTCTCTTCTGCTACAGTGAAAACCAACAGGACGCTGCTTCCTCCCAGGGGGACCAGGAAGATAGGTCAGAGTGAAGAGCTGTCTGAGTGTTTCAGATCACACAGTGACTGCCTGCTTGAGGGCTTCAGAACTCCTTCATGAACTGGGAGACAGCCCCCAAGGTGAAAGGTGGGTGGGCAGGATGGGCCGGACATGACAGTTCTCAAGATGACACGCGCGTTTCTCCCGTGTGTTTCTGTGTGTTTTTGTGTGTCCATGTATGTGCATGGCTGTGTCTGTATTTCTGCATGCATTTGTGTATGTGTGTGTGTGTGTGTTTGTGTGAGTGTGTGTGCCTGCGTGGTGTGAGTGTGTGTGACAGACTGTGCCTGCATGTCTCTGTGTGTGTGCGTGTGTGCGATAATATGCCTGTATGAATGGTGAATGGGTTTTCTGGTTGAGTTGCTGTGGAGGGAGACAGGGACTCTAGGGGGCTTCCTGCCCACCCCTCCTTGCCTGAAGCCAGTAGCACAAATAGCACAATAAAAGGTAGTTTAATTTCATTTCATGCAAATGTAAAACTTTTGTGCTTCAAAAAGGACTCCATTTAGAAGGTTAAAAAATAAAAATAAAAATAAAAAAAACTTCCAGAATGAGAGAAAATAATTGAAAATCATGTATCTGGTAAGGGATTGTTATTCTGAATATATCAAGAACTCTTGCAACTCAATATTATAAAGTGAAGTAAGCCAATTTAAATATATGTAAGGAATTTGAATAGACATTTCTCCAATGTGAAACAGGTAAACTACACGGTGGTCTCAAAAGAATAGAAAATTTTAGGCAGCAGTTTCAGGTGACGAGCAAAAGAAATCTGTTGAAATATCTGCAGCGGCTGTGGGCTGATAAGTTGCTGAAAAACAGCGTGTGGACCAAGCTAAGAATGAGTGGACCCAACATGGCCCTGGATTTGACCCAGATTTCACGAAGGACCTCATTACATGCTGATTAACATACTAGTAAGCTCCTTAGCAGTTCTGAGTATACTGATATTTGGTATAAAAATTCGAGGCACCAGAGTTCTGAGAAAACCTGTCCTTCCAGGAATTTTCATGAGTATTCCACCCCTTGGTTGAAGAAACCCAGAAACGTGGCAGCCCCAAGCCCCCTTGCCCCTGCCTCTCTCTTGAGTTCCCCTGCACTCCCTTTATTTGAGTATTTACTTTTCCTTTTACAATAAATCTCCATCCTTTCTCTATTTTCCTACTGGTCTTCGAATTCACTTCCCCCATGCGCTGCCAAGAGCCCCACACCGGCTGGGGTCGCGGTCCCACCAGTGTTTGGGGACCTCCCCTTGCCCACTGGCATTAGAAGAATGCAAATAGTAGTGAACCCAGGAAAAGGTGCTCAGTGTCCACAGCCCTCAGGGAAATGCCAACCGCACCCACAAGGGGACGCCTCACCCCGCTGGAATGGGTGATCCCAAAACAGTGAGGCTGGAGCGGGTGGGGCCTGCGTTCCTTACAAGGCAGAGAGCAGGAGAGGGAGAGTTGGTGGAGTGAGGGGCTATGCGTGTGTCATCCTCTTCCCATTTTCCTGGCGGAGGTTTCTCTTTATTCTCTGGCCCTATCTGCTTCCCTCCTCTCCCTTTCTCTGGTTCTCCCTCCCATCCTTCATTTCCAACCATCCCAAGGTTTTCTCTGAGCCACGACATCCATGCTCCGGGCCCCCAGCCCAGCGTATAAACCAGGAGCCCTGGACTGAGAGCCGCGGGATCCAGGAGGTGACAACTTGACGCCCCTTCCGGACCTTGGACACTCAGGACCTAGTGCGTCCTGGCGGCCTCCTCCTGTAGCAGCCCCAGGGCAAGGAGGATGGGGGTCCTCGCGGGGCCCACACTGTCGGAGCCCCACGGATTCGAGCGGGATGGTGAGGTCTACACACTGAGCCAGTGACAAAGTCCCGGCGAGGATGAAGCAGGAACCTCGTGCTCCTCACCCCACCAGGCCCCGCATTTCCTTGATTCTTCTGACACGGGAACCGCGGGTCCGTTGCCGCGACCAGCGAGTCATCCCAGGTCTTTGAAAGGCCGTTTTTTTCCGGACACTGTGGACCCGGAAGCCCGGGGATATCGACCGGCAGCGGGGCACACACTCCGGGGTCTCCACAGGGCAAGACCTGGGTCCGGGGCTCGGTCGAAGCGGTGGAGCCCGCAGAAGCCAGAGGACGCGGAGGGGTGGAAACTGAAACTCCCAGGAGCGGAACTTTCTCCCAAAGTCATCTGTGGTTGAAATCAGCAATGGCCTATAATATCCCCGCTGTGACAACACCGTTTGGTAGATATCTAGAACCAGTGCCTCCTCACTGAGGCAGCCCCGCACGCCTCTGCTCGTGTTCCCCGTCCCAGGACCCTCGGGGCCCACAACAGATCAGGCGAGCCCATCCGGTGACCCTCCCTGGGGCTCCCGGCCCCACTCTTTCTTACTTCTTCACCTACATATTTTCACCTGTTTCAGGATCAAAACCATGAAAAGTCATGTGTGAAAGGCTCCCCCGCCCCTGGTTGGGTCCACTCTCCTTAGCCACAGCCCGGAATAAGACAATATTGGATTCTTTGAATCTTTCCAGGGAGTCTTTATGCCATTTCAAATGCATATGTATAGATATTCTTAATTAAGACTTGGATATTTTTTACTCTTGATGAAACCTGTCCTTCAGTTTCCACCCCCTCTATAGTGGTTGTTTCACCCTCCTCTGCCCAAGCTGGGTCTTCACAATCACAGACAAGAGTGTCGCCAGCATTGCCATCCCATGACATGAGACGCTTTAAAGGTGCATTAATCTGCACAGCAATTCTGTGTCTGGAAATCTTTTCTACACAATTAAATTGAGATTCATGGAAACACAGTTTCTGCAGCATTTCGTTTCTGTAAAAGTAAATGACTGGAGACCATCTGGATCTTCATACACAGACACTGGTTACATTTGTTGTGATGCATCATTCTGTGTAATGTCTTGCAGAGATAAAAAGGAAAACAATCTATATGTGCGGGTATGGGAAGATCTTGAAAGTGTGTTGTTTTGAGATAGAATCTACATTCAGTAGAGTGCCTATGGGCTTATATTTGTTTTAAAAACCATCATTGATAACATGTACACATCTCTATTGTTAGTAAGGAAAACAATATTTCCATAACTTGTTGCCAGTCTGTTTGTCCGTTTTAGGAAAAATCAATGTAGCTGAAAAGCCATGGTTGCAGGAATTGGTCATCACCGGCCAAGATTCTACACAGTCCTACACATCCTCCCAGCTGAGGTTGCCGGAGGAACAGGATGTGGAATGCAGTGGCGTTTCAGAGAGGAACCTAAAGTCAAACTGGACCAGGTGTCTTGCCTTGATCTGTGCCTCTTCACCCAAACCCCACCTGGTCAGGCAGTGACCCTGGAGGGGCTGGGATGATGCTTGGTGGGCAGTGAAGATGGGAAGCCAATTTTGGGAGTATGGTGAACATGGAGAGTCAGGACCCCATACCAACGGGGGAGGAGCTGGTGTGATGCTGGGAGCACTGGGAAAGCAGGGAGCATAGGCACAGCACTCACTGCTTCTCCCATCTGGGACAGGATTGGGGTTGGTGATGAGAAAAGTTTCCTGAGTAGCACAGTTCCCAAGCCTGGCAGAATGACTCGCCCCAGTTGCCACTATGCCCAGCCCATCCTACACTTTATATTCTGTCAACAGCAATTTTTAAAACACTGTATCCACAATGTAGAAAAAGATAACCAATCACATAGGGAGGTAAGATAGCAACAACAAGAACCAGCTGAAATGTGCAACAGAGACAGAAAATACATGGAACCTCTAGATCACTACTCTGATAGAAATATAATGCAAGCCACAAGTGTGAGCCACACAGGGAATTTTAAATATTCTAGTGAGCACATTGAAAAAATAAAAATAAACAGGTGAAATATATTTTTACAACATTTTTAACTCAATATGCTTTAACTAAATTTTTTAACCAAAATTATTATTTCAACATGTCATCAGTGGAAAAATGAATAATGAGACATTTCACATTTTAATAGTAAACCTTTGAAATTTGGTCTGCACCGTATACTGACAGTACTTCTCAACTTAAACCAGTTGTATTGCAAGCTCTCAATAGCCTCATGTAGCTAGTAACTGCTGGGTTAGACTTTGCAGCTTTAGATTTTAGAATTATCTTGACGGGTGCGGTGGCTCACCCCTGTAATCCCAGCACTTTGGGAGCCCCAGGCGGGTGGACCACCTGAGGTCGGGAGTTCGAGACCATCCTGACCAACATGGTGAAACCCCTTCTCCACTAAAAATACGAAAATTAACTGGGTATGGTGGTTCACGCCTATAGTCCCAGTTACTCAGGAGGCTGAGGCATGAGAATCAATGGAACCCAGGAAGTGGAGGTTGCAGTGAGCCAAGATCATGCCACTGCACTTCAGCCCTGGCCACCGAGTGAGATTCTGTCTCAAAAAAAAAAAATTAATAATAAATAAATAAATTAGAATTATCAGGCAGGGATTTAAAAATAACTATGCTTACTATGTTTCAATAGCTTTTTAAAAATGAAAAAAAATCATTGAGTAAAACATTTTCCTGGTTTTCTTGCTCTGTTGTTGCTATGGCCTGTGGGGCCTGCCAGTTAGAGCTGAACAGTCAGTTTTGCTGTTTCTAGGCAGGAAAATGCTCGCATCATAGGTAAATATCTAGGCATCCCAGGAGGTGTCTCTGGTAATGTATGTTTTCATTAGTCAATTCCACTCTTAAAGGTAAAATTCTCCTGAGTTTTTAACATTTTCCTAGGGTGCCATCCTATATGTTAAATCCAAAATTGATGGTTTCTTCTCAAAGGCAGTGTTACCATAATTCACACCATTTAGATATATATTTAAAAAGTGTTTAAATCTATTCAACATTGTTCATTAAGCTTCTGTTAAAATCATAAAAATATCTTGTCATGTCTGATTAATTCAACTGAGTTCAGTTTTTAAACAGTACTACTGTGCTACAATGTGCTATTTATTGTTTAAGCCTAGAATTCATTAGTGCTTCTAATAAACTGAAAGGGATGGAGTATTTTACTAATATATCCATCATAATTATAATAAATTTAAGACTGTGGGCCAATTTTATGAAATCTATTTAGAAATGATAGGAAGTAAATGAATTTAACATAGTTCTAGCATTTATTTTGTCTAAAAGCCAATGTTCAGTGAACACGTTGTTTTTCTCTTCTGAAAACCTGAAGCAAGTAATGCTAGAAACGTGATTTTCTACAGAATTGACAGGTTGGTAAGATGATACATGACTGAAGTAGTATCATTCATCTGTTTAACGTTTATAGCCTGGGAACATGCCTTATAATATGGCCAAAAGGCTACATGTTTCAGTATACTCCTAAAGATAAGAGACTTTAAGCTCCTAAGTTCAGAAAGGAGTATTGTCTGTAAATTACATCTCAATAAGTTTAATATTTATAAAAGATAGGAGAAGACTAGCACTAGTCGAATAAGAGAAAAACAATAAGCTTTTCCAATCTACAAGTGCATCTGTGAAAAGCTAGGTTAAAGTCAACCAATTTTCTACCTCCTTGAGACTGTGACTAACAGCCTGGAATGGTACAAATCCACTGGATGAAGATAGGAAAGAAGCTCAGGCTTCTGGCTCCCTTTCCCAACTTACTCCAGAGAAACAATGGAAGGAAGAAGGAAACACCTGACCAACAGACTACACAACAGCAACCCTGGTTGCAAGATAACAACGGAGTATTGTTTCTAAAATATGAAGGAAAAGAACTTGAGCCTAGAATTTTATATCCAGTCAAATTTTCATTTAAATAGGAAGATATCTTTTCTGTTGCAGTCACAACAAATTGCCACATACTTACCTGCTTAAATCAATACATCTTTATCATTTCACAGTCCTCTAGGTCACAAGCCTGAGATGGCTTGATTGGTTTCTCTGCTCCTAGTCCTCAAGGTCAAAATCAAGCTGTTCACCCGCTGGGCTCTGATTGGGAGCATCTGCTTCCAAATGCATTCAGGTTCCTTGCAGAATCCAGTCCTTGGACCTGTGGGACTGAGGTCCCAGCTTCCCTGCTGACTGTCAGCTGCAGCCCTTCCCTAACTCCTAGAGGCCCCTCTCCAGTCTTGCTCATGGTCCCCACAGCTCAGAGCCAGCAACAGTGCATGGAATCCTTCTCACGCTTAGACTCTCTCTGACATTGGACGCATCTTTCTTGGCTCTAGCCTGGGAAAATTCTCTGCTTTTTAGAGCTCATGTGATGGCACTGGGCCCATTCAGAGAACCCAGGAAAATCTATTTTAAGGTCACCTGATTAGTAGCTTTAATTTTGACTGTGCAGAGCCTAGACTACTGGTGCCTAGACTAGGAGTAGCTGGTTTCTCTAGGCCCCTCACCCCTTATTCTCTCCATCCCCTTCTTCCTGGTCCCCTTTCCTTTCCCATTTCCATTCCCACTTTCATAATCATTTCTTTGCTTAAAATACTGGATTTTCCTGCTGCTGGTATGCTCCAGGCTCAAACAAACAGGCTAAGACAGCAGCTAGTTGTCCTATCATCAGTGTTTTCTAGAACATAACATTCTAAAAAAGGTACAGGAAACTTGAAGGGGCAGCTTCCGAATCCTGCCCACCATGGTGTATCAGAATTATTCAAAACATAGAAAACCTGAAGGATATTTGCCTCCTAAAGATCCAAGTTGGAAATAGCTTAGAGGAAGGTACCTCAATAGCAAGAGAAACACAGGAGATTCGACAAGAGAACCGAGGAGGACGAGTGACCAAAGAATCTGTTCCAGATGACTGTTATCTCACAACAAGGGAAATGTGAAGTTAGGATCGCAGAAACACGGAAGTGTAGCTAAGAATAACCGGGAATTACCGCTAGGAAAATTATCAGGAAAATGGGGCTGGAGGTGGCACAAGAAAGGGATAGGAAAACGTGCTGATACTTCTAAAATTAGGAATAAAACAAAACCAATAATACCAATAAATGTGATACATATTGGTATGAATCATAGGTTAAGGGCAGCCACCCTGAGAAGAAAACCAGAATGCATAACTTTTAAACCAACCAAAGAAAACCTCAGTATACTAAATGGAGCACAGGTATGGAGGGGGAAATACCAGCAATAAAAAAAAAAAAAAAAAAAAACAATAAATACACGTGGACCAGGCACAGTGGCTCATGCCTGTAATCCCTGCACTTTTGGAGGCCGAGGTGGGAGGATCGCTCGAGCTCAGGAGTTCAAGACCAGCCTGGGCAATATAGGCAGACCCCATCTCTACAAACAAATATAGAAAATTAGCCCAGTGGGTGGCGCATGCTTGTAGTCCTGGCTACTTGGAGGCTGAGGCAGTAAGATGGCCTGAGCCCAGGAGTTAGAGGCTGCAGTGAGCTATGACCACGCCACTGCACTCCAGCCTGGACAACAGAGGAAGACCCCATATCTTAAAACAAACAAAAAAGATGGTGTAGCTAAAACCTAAATGGTAATAATTACAATAAAGGTGAATTACTAAACTCATCACATAAATTACTGAAACTCCCAGGTTGGATTTTAAAATATCAAATAATATACACTGTTTTCAAAAGGCAATGTTAAATGTAAAGTTTAAAAATGATAGGTGCTGTATCTGCCAAGAAAGGCTACTTTGTTTGTTTGTTTGTTTATTTCTTTTAGCGACTACAATATGCTTTATTGTTCTTGGAAAAGGCTCAGGGTTTGGCTTTAAATCAGGCTGCACACTTTTCATCAGTCTCACATCTCTCTCCCCATGCCAAACTGGCTCCACTTAGCAATGCCGCATTAAATCCCAGGCAGACTTTCAGAAACTTCCAGAAGCCTCCCCTCCTCCTGACCTCCAACCCCTGAAATCCAAGAACTCCCCTGTTGACCCAGGACCCCTACTTAGGGTCCAGCCTGGAACTCACTGACCCGACCCACTCCGGACCAGCCTGGTAGCAGGAGTAGAGCTGGAGGCAAACACCCAACTCTGCACCAGCATCTGTGCCACTGGGGACTGGAGCCCAGGGTGTGACATGCCTGGAGGAAGCAGAGGGCCCCTGTGTGAGTCACCCCAGCCCTCAAGGCTGTCACGGCTCCAGTGGCCCCACCTCGCCCACTTGCAACTCCAGGCCATGGGTCTGGAAATGCTTGGATTCTTGCTCCTTCTCAGACCCCAACCCTTCTTTTCGCCTTCTCTTTCCTCCTGGCCGCCTTCTTTTCCCATTTCCATTCCTGCTTTCAGACTAGTTCCTTCTTTGTTTAAAACACAGATTTTCGGTTGGGCACTGTGACTCATGCCTGTAATCCCAGCACTTTGGGAGTCCGAGGTGGGTGGATCACAAGGTCAGGAGTTCAAGACCAGCCTGGCCAACATAGTGAAACCCTGTCTCTACTAAACATACAAAAAAAGTAGCCAGGTGTGTTGGCAGCCGCCTGTTATCCTAGCTACTCGGGAAGTTGAGGCAGGAGAATCACTTGAACCTGGGAGGCGGAGATTGTAGCGAGTTGACATTGTGCAACTGCACACCAGCCCCTGCAACAGTGCGAGACTCCGTCTCAAAAAAAAAAAAAAAAGAAAGAAAAAAAAGGCAAGATTATTTTGGCCCCGGTGCACTCTGGGCTCAATGAAACCAGCTGAAGACAGCAGTTTGCTGTCCATCATCATGCTGCTATGTTTTCTAGAAGATTCTATCCTGATGAAGCACCCTCAGACTTTGAAGACGAACTTTGAAAACGAAAGTTACTCTTCCTTGGAAAATCTTTGTGGACACCCAGGTGGGCATTCAAATTTCCAAGTTGTGGCCAGTTGCAGTGGCTCCGGACGGAGAGGGGCGGGGACTCCGCGACGCAGGCGGAGGTAGGGCGGCTGTCGCTGGTGCAGGCGGTGACGGGGAGACACCGCCGCCACTGAGTATTCCTGTGCAAGTTTCTTCACCTTCCTGTGAGTAAGTGTTTACATTGTGGTAATGGTAAATGCTGTGTTGAAAAATTAGGTGATGGGGCAATGGAAGGAACCGTGCCCTGGCCCCCTCGGGGCCTGTGCAAGCCGCCACCAAGCCGCGGGGGCGAGTTGGAGGGGAAAGTTTACTCAGCCAGGCCTCTGTCAGGTGACAGCGTGACGGGGTGAAGCATCCCTAATAAGGGCAGGCTACGATCCCGCCCAGTGGAGCCCAGCCCGCAGCAGGGCGGGGTGCAGCAAAGGGAGAGGGGAGGGTTTGGGCAGCCTTTATAATCAGCCGGCCTGGGAGCTCCGAAGTGATTCATCAGCCGGACTCCACGTGGACCGCGCCTCCTGCCCCTACGCTCTAGGTCTACAATGGCAGCGGCCGCCAGCACTGAGTTCCTTCTGTGCCTCTCCTTTCTGCACCTGCTGTCCGGCTGGTCCGGGGCAGGGCGGGCGGTGAGTTCGGGGATGGAGCCTAAGTGGGGCGGAGGCCAAACCTGGTGGGCTGAGGACTGCAGCGGGTTTCAGAAGAGCGGAGGCTTCTGCAAGGACTGGCGCGATCTCCCCGAACATCGCTGTCTCCCGAACATCGCCGTTCCCCCGAATATCGCGGTCCCCCCGAACATCGCGATCTCCCCAAACATCCCGATCTCCCCGAACATCGCTGTCTCCCCGAAAATCGCCATCTCCCCAAACATCGCGGTCTCCCGGAACATCTCGATCTCCCCGAACATGCTCGGCTGAAGGCACTCAGTTCGCCTCCTCTGCTCCTTTCCGCCCAGTCGGCTTCCTGCGGCTTCTGCTTGCCCCAGGAGGCTTCTGGAAGGA
>NW_022329492.1:29418-43223 GCF_002776525.5 Piliocolobus tephrosceles | reverse complement strand
TCCTTCCAGAAGCCTCCTGGGGCAAGCAGAAGCCGCAGGAAGCCGACTGGGCGGAAAGGAGCAGAGGAGGCGAACTGAGTGCCTTCAGCCGAGCATGTTCGGGGAGATCGAGATGTTCCGGGAGACCGCGATGTTTGGGGAGATGGCGATTTTCGGGGAGACAGCGATGTTCGGGGAGATCGGGATGTTTGGGGAGATCGCGATGTTCGGGGGGACCGCGATATTCGGGGGAACGGCGATGTTCGGGAGACAGCGATGTTCGGGGAGATCGCGCCAGTCCTTGCAGAAGCCTCCGCTCTTCTGAAACCCGCTGCAGTCCTCAGCCCACCAGGTTTGGCCTCCGCCCCACTTAGGCTCCATCCCCGAACTCACCGCCCGCCCTGCCCCGGACCAGCCGGACAGCAGGTGCAGAAAGGAGAGGCACAGAAGGAACTCAGTGCTGGCGGCCGCTGCCATTGTAGACCTAGAGCGTAGGGGCAGGAGGCGCGGTCCACGTGGAGTCCGGCTGATGAATCACTTCGGAGCTCCCAGGCCGGCTGATTATAAAGGCTGCCCAAACCCTCCCCTCTCCCTTTGCTGCACCCCGCCCTGCTGCGGGCTGGGCTCCACTGGGCGGGATCGTAGCCTGCCCTTATTAGGGATGCTTCACCCCGTCACGCTGTCACCTGACAGAGGCCTGGCTGAGTAAACTTTCCCCTCCAACTCGCCCCCGCGGCTTGGTGGCGGCTTGCACAGGCCCCGAGGGGGCCAGGGCACGGTTCCTTCCATTGCCCCATCACCTAATTTTTCAACACAGCATTTACCATTACCACAATGTAAACACTTACTCACAGGAAGGTGAAGAAACTTGCACAGGAATACTCAGTGGCGGCGGTGTCTCCCCGTCACCGCCTGCACCAGCGACAGCCGCCCTACCTCCGCCTGCGTCGCGGAGTCCCCGCCCCTCTCCGTCCGGAGCCACTGCAACTGGCCACAACTTGGAAATTTGAATGCCCACCTGGGTGTCCACAAAGATTTTCCAAGGAAGAGTAACTTTCGTTTTCAAAGTTCGTCTTCAAAGTCTGAGGGTGCTTCATCAGGATAGAATCTTCTAGAAAACATAGCAGCATGATGATGGACAGCAAACTGCTGTCTTCAGCTGGTTTCATTGAGCCCAGAGTGCACCGGGGCCAAAATAATCTTGCCTTTTTTTTCTTTCTTTTTTTTTTTTTTTTGAGACGGAGTCTCGCACTGTTGCAGGGGCTGGTGTGCAGTTGCACAATGTCAACTCGCTACAATCTCCGCCTCCCAGGTTCAAGTGATTCTCCTGCCTCAACTTCCCGAGTAGCTAGGATAACAGGCGGCTGCCAACACACCTGGCTACTTTTTTTGTATGTTTAGTAGAGACAGGGTTTCACTATGTTGGCCAGGCTGGTCTTGAACTCCTGACCTTGTGATCCACCCACCTCGGACTCCCAAAGTGCTGGGATTACAGGCATGAGTCACAGTGCCCAACCGAAAATCTGTGTTTTAAACAAAGAAGGAACTAGTCTGAAAGCAGGAATGGAAATGGGAAAAGAAGGCGGCCAGGAGGAAAGAGAAGGCGAAAAGAAGGGTTGGGGTCTGAGAAGGAGCAAGAATCCAAGCATTTCCAGACCCATGGCCTGGAGTTGCAAGTGGGCGAGGTGGGGCCACTGGAGCCGTGACAGCCTTGAGGGCTGGGGTGACTCACACAGGGGCCCTCTGCTTCCTCCAGGCATGTCACACCCTGGGCTCCAGTCCCCAGTGGCACAGATGCTGGTGCAGAGTTGGGTGTTTGCCTCCAGCTCTACTCCTGCTACCAGGCTGGTCCGGAGTGGGTCGGGTCAGTGAGTTCCAGGCTGGACCCTAAGTAGGGGTCCTGGGTCAACAGGGGAGTTCTTGGATTTCAGGGGTTGGAGGTCAGGAGGAGGGGAGGCTTCTGGAAGTTTCTGAAAGTCTGCCTGGGATTTAATGCGGCATTGCTAAGTGGAGCCAGTTTGGCATGGGGAGAGAGATGTGAGACTGATGAAAAGTGTGCAGCCTGATTTAAAGCCAAACCCTGAGCCTTTTCCAAGAACAATAAAGCATATTGTAGTCGCTAAAAGAAATAAACAAACAAACAAACAAAGTAGCCTTTCTTGGCAGATACAGCACCTATCATTTTTAAACTTTACATTTAACATTGCCTTTTGAAAACAGTGTATATTATTTGATATTTTAAAATCCAACCTGGGAGTTTCAGTAATTTATGTGATGAGTTTAGTAATTCACCTTTATTGTAATTATTACCATTTAGGTTTTAGCTACACCATCTTTTTTGTTTGTTTTAAGATATGGGGTCTTCCTCTGTTGTCCAGGCTGGAGTGCAGTGGCGTGGTCATAGCTCACTGCAGCCTCTAACTCCTGGGCTCAGGCCATCTTACTGCCTCAGCCTCCAAGTAGCCAGGACTACAAGCATGCGCCACCCACTGGGCTAATTTTCTATATTTGTTTGTAGAGATGGGGTCTGCCTATATTGCCCAGGCTGGTCTTGAACTCCTGAGCTCGAGCGATCCTCCCACCTCGGCCTCCAAAAGTGCAGGGATTACAGGCATGAGCCACTGTGCCTGGTCCACGTGTATTTATTGTTTTTTTTTTTTTTTTTTTTTATTGCTGGTATTTCCCCCTCCATACCTGTGCTCCATTTAGTATACTGAGGTTTTCTTTGGTTGGTTTAAAAGTTATGCATTCTGGTTTTCTTCTCAGGGTGGCTGCCCTTAACCTATGATTCATACCAATATGTATCACATTTATTGGTATTATTGGTTTTGTTTTATTCCTAATTTTAGAAGTATCAGCACGTTTTCCTATCCCTTTCTTGTGCCACCTCCAGCCCCATTTTCCTGATAATTTTCCTAGCGGTAATTCCCGGTTATTCTTAGCTACACTTCCGTGTTTCTGCGATCCTAACTTCACATTTCCCTTGTTGTGAGATAACAGTCATCTGGAACAGATTCTTTGGTCACTCGTCCTCCTCGGTTCTCTTGTCGAATCTCCTGTGTTTCTCTTGCTATTGAGGTACCTTCCTCTAAGCTATTTCCAACTTGGATCTTTAGGAGGCAAATATCCTTCAGGTTTTCTATGTTTTGAATAATTCTGATACACCATGGTGGGCAGGATTCGGAAGCTGCCCCTTCAAGTTTCCTGTACCTTTTTTAGAATGTTATGTTCTAGAAAACACTGATGATAGGACAACTAGCTGCTGTCTTAGCCTGTTTGTTTGAGCCTGGAGCATACCAGCAGCAGGAAAATCCAGTATTTTAAGCAAAGAAATGATTATGAAAGTGGGAATGGAAATGGGAAAGGAAAGGGGACCAGGAAGAAGGGGATGGAGAGAATAAGGGGTGAGGGGCCTAGAGAAACCAGCTACTCCTAGTCTAGGCACCAGTAGTCTAGGCTCTGCACAGTCAAAATTAAAGCTACTAATCAGGTGACCTTAAAATAGATTTTCCTGGGTTCTCTGAATGGGCCCAGTGCCATCACATGAGCTCTAAAAAGCAGAGAATTTTCCCAGGCTAGAGCCAAGAAAGATGCGTCCAATGTCAGAGAGAGTCTAAGCGTGAGAAGGATTCCATGCACTGTTGCTGGCTCTGAGCTGTGGGGACCATGAGCAAGACTGGAGAGGGGCCTCTAGGAGTTAGGGAAGGGCTGCAGCTGACAGTCAGCAGGGAAGCTGGGACCTCAGTCCCACAGGTCCAAGGACTGGATTCTGCAAGGAACCTGAATGCATTTGGAAGCAGATGCTCCCAATCAGAGCCCAGCGGGTGAACAGCTTGATTTTGACCTTGAGGACTAGGAGCAGAGAAACCAATCAAGCCATCTCAGGCTTGTGACCTAGAGGACTGTGAAATGATAAAGATGTATTGATTTAAGCAGGTAAGTATGTGGCAATTTGTTGTGACTGCAACAGAAAAGATATCTTCCTATTTAAATGAAAATTTGACTGGATATAAAATTCTAGGCTCAAGTTCTTTTCCTTCATATTTTAGAAACAATACTCCGTTGTTATCTTGCAACCAGGGTTGCTGTTGTGTAGTCTGTTGGTCAGGTGTTTCCTTCTTCCTTCCATTGTTTCTCTGGAGTAAGTTGGGAAAGGGAGCCAGAAGCCTGAGCTTCTTTCCTATCTTCATCCAGTGGATTTGTACCATTCCAGGCTGTTAGTCACAGTCTCAAGGAGGTAGAAAATTGGTTGACTTTAACCTAGCTTTTCACAGATGCACTTGTAGATTGGAAAAGCTTATTGTTTTTCTCTTATTCGACTAGTGCTAGTCTTCTCCTATCTTTTATAAATATTAAACTTATTGAGATGTAATTTACAGACAATACTCCTTTCTGAACTTAGGAGCTTAAAGTCTCTTATCTTTAGGAGTATACTGAAACATGTAGCCTTTTGGCCATATTATAAGGCATGTTCCCAGGCTATAAACGTTAAACAGATGAATGATACTACTTCAGTCATGTATCATCTTACCAACCTGTCAATTCTGTAGAAAATCACGTTTCTAGCATTACTTGCTTCAGGTTTTCAGAAGAGAAAAACAACGTGTTCACTGAACATTGGCTTTTAGACAAAATAAATGCTAGAACTATGTTAAATTCATTTACTTCCTATCATTTCTAAATAGATTTCATAAAATTGGCCCACAGTCTTAAATTTATTATAATTATGATGGATATATTAGTAAAATACTCCATCCCTTTCAGTTTATTAGAAGCACTAATGAATTCTAGGCTTAAACAATAAATAGCACATTGTAGCACAGTAGTACTGTTTAAAAACTGAACTCAGTTGAATTAATCAGACATGACAAGATATTTTTATGATTTTAACAGAAGCTTAATGAACAATGTTGAATAGATTTAAACACTTTTTAAATATATATCTAAATGGTGTGAATTATGGTAACACTGCCTTTGAGAAGAAACCATCAATTTTGGATTTAACATATAGGATGGCACCCTAGGAAAATGTTAAAAACTCAGGAGAATTTTACCTTTAAGAGTGGAATTGACTAATGAAAACATACATTACCAGAGACACCTCCTGGGATGCCTAGATATTTACCTATGATGCGAGCATTTTCCTGCCTAGAAACAGCAAAACTGACTGTTCAGCTCTAACTGGCAGGCCCCACAGGCCATAGCAACAACAGAGCAAGAAAACCAGGAAAATGTTTTACTCAATGATTTTTTTTCATTTTTAAAAAGCTATTGAAACATAGTAAGCATAGTTATTTTTAAATCCCTGCCTGATAATTCTAATTTATTTATTTATTATTAATTTTTTTTTTTTGAGACAGAATCTCACTCGGTGGCCAGGGCTGAAGTGCAGTGGCATGATCTTGGCTCACTGCAACCTCCACTTCCTGGGTTCCATTGATTCTCATGCCTCAGCCTCCTGAGTAACTGGGACTATAGGCGTGAACCACCATACCCAGTTAATTTTCGTATTTTTAGTGGAGAAGGGGTTTCACCATGTTGGTCAGGATGGTCTCGAACTCCCGACCTCAGGTGGTCCACCCGCCTGGGGCTCCCAAAGTGCTGGGATTACAGGGGTGAGCCACCGCACCCGTCAAGATAATTCTAAAATCTAAAGCTGCAAAGTCTAACCCAGCAGTTACTAGCTACATGAGGCTATTGAGAGCTTGCAATACAACTGGTTTAAGTTGAGAAGTACTGTCAGTATACGGTGCAGACCAAATTTCAAAGGTTTACTATTAAAATGTGAAATGTCTCATTATTCATTTTTCCACTGATGACATGTTGAAATAATAATTTTGGTTAAAAAATTTAGTTAAAGCATATTGAGTTAAAAATGTTGTAAAAATATATTTCACCTGTTTATTTTTATTTTTTCAATGTGCTCACTAGAATATTTAAAATTCCCTGTGTGGCTCACACTTGTGGCTTGCATTATATTTCTATCAGAGTAGTGATCTAGAGGTTCCATGTATTTTCTGTCTCTGTTGCACATTTCAGCTGGTTCTTGTTGTTGCTATCTTACCTCCCTATGTGATTGGTTATCTTTTTCTACATTGTGGATACAGTGTTTTAAAAATTGCTGTTGACAGAATATAAAGTGTAGGATGGGCTGGGCATAGTGGCAACTGGGGCGAGTCATTCTGCCAGGCTTGGGAACTGTGCTACTCAGGAAACTTTTCTCATCACCAACCCCAATCCTGTCCCAGATGGGAGAAGCAGTGAGTGCTGTGCCTATGCTCCCTGCTTTCCCAGTGCTCCCAGCATCACACCAGCTCCTCCCCCGTTGGTATGGGGTCCTGACTCTCCATGTTCACCATACTCCCAAAATTGGCTTCCCATCTTCACTGCCCACCAAGCATCATCCCAGCCCCTCCAGGGTCACTGCCTGACCAGGTGGGGTTTGGGTGAAGAGGCACAGATCAAGGCAAGACACCTGGTCCAGTTTGACTTTAGGTTCCTCTCTGAAACGCCACTGCATTCCACATCCTGTTCCTCCGGCAACCTCAGCTGGGAGGATGTGTAGGACTGTGTAGAATCTTGGCCGGTGATGACCAATTCCTGCAACCATGGCTTTTCAGCTACATTGATTTTTCCTAAAACGGACAAACAGACTGGCAACAAGTTATGGAAATATTGTTTTCCTTACTAACAATAGAGATGTGTACATGTTATCAATGATGGTTTTTAAAACAAATATAAGCCCATAGGCACTCTACTGAATGTAGATTCTATCTCAAAACAACACACTTTCAAGATCTTCCCATACCCGCACATATAGATTGTTTTCCTTTTTATCTCTGCAAGACATTACACAGAATGATGCATCACAACAAATGTAACCAGTGTCTGTGTATGAAGATCCAGATGGTCTCCAGTCATTTACTTTTACAGAAACGAAATGCTGCAGAAACTGTGTTTCCATGAATCTCAATTTAATTGTGTAGAAAAGATTTCCAGACACAGAATTGCTGTGCAGATTAATGCACCTTTAAAGCGTCTCATGTCATGGGATGGCAATGCTGGCGACACTCTTGTCTGTGATTGTGAAGACCCAGCTTGGGCAGAGGAGGGTGAAACAACCACTATAGAGGGGGTGGAAACTGAAGGACAGGTTTCATCAAGAGTAAAAAATATCCAAGTCTTAATTAAGAATATCTATACATATGCATTTGAAATGGCATAAAGACTCCCTGGAAAGATTCAAAGAATCCAATATTGTCTTATTCCGGGCTGTGGCTAAGGAGAGTGGACCCAACCAGGGGCGGGGGAGCCTTTCACACATGACTTTTCATGGTTTTGATCCTGAAACAGGTGAAAATATGTAGGTGAAGAAGTAAGAAAGAGTGGGGCCGGGAGCCCCAGGGAGGGTCACCGGATGGGCTCGCCTGATCTGTTGTGGGCCCCGAGGGTCCTGGGACGGGGAACACGAGCAGAGGCGTGCGGGGCTGCCTCAGTGAGGAGGCACTGGTTCTAGATATCTACCAAACGGTGTTGTCACAGCGGGGATATTATAGGCCATTGCTGATTTCAACCACAGATGACTTTGGGAGAAAGTTCCGCTCCTGGGAGTTTCAGTTTCCACCCCTCCGCGTCCTCTGGCTTCTGCGGGCTCCACCGCTTCGACCGAGCCCCGGACCCAGGTCTTGCCCTGTGGAGACCCCGGAGTGTGTGCCCCGCTGCCGGTCGATATCCCCGGGCTTCCGGGTCCACAGTGTCCGGAAAAAAACGGCCTTTCAAAGACCTGGGATGACTCGCTGGTCGCGGCAACGGACCCGCGGTTCCCGTGTCAGAAGAATCAAGGAAATGCGGGGCCTGGTGGGGTGAGGAGCACGAGGTTCCTGCTTCATCCTCGCCGGGACTTTGTCACTGGCTCAGTGTGTAGACCTCACCATCCCGCTCGAATCCGTGGGGCTCCGACAGTGTGGGCCCCGCGAGGACCCCCATCCTCCTTGCCCTGGGGCTGCTACAGGAGGAGGCCGCCAGGACGCACTAGGTCCTGAGTGTCCAAGGTCCGGAAGGGGCGTCAAGTTGTCACCTCCTGGATCCCGCGGCTCTCAGTCCAGGGCTCCTGGTTTATACGCTGGGCTGGGGGCCCGGAGCATGGATGTCGTGGCTCAGAGAAAACCTTGGGATGGTTGGAAATGAAGGATGGGAGGGAGAACCAGAGAAAGGGAGAGGAGGGAAGCAGATAGGGCCAGAGAATAAAGAGAAACCTCCGCCAGGAAAATGGGAAGAGGATGACACACGCATAGCCCCTCACTCCACCAACTCTCCCTCTCCTGCTCTCTGCCTTGTAAGGAACGCAGGCCCCACCCGCTCCAGCCTCACTGTTTTGGGATCACCCATTCCAGCGGGGTGAGGCGTCCCCTTGTGGGTGCGGTTGGCATTTCCCTGAGGGCTGTGGACACTGAGCACCTTTTCCTGGGTTCACTACTATTTGCATTCTTCTAATGCCAGTGGGCAAGGGGAGGTCCCCAAACACTGGTGGGACCGCGACCCCAGCCGGTGTGGGGCTCTTGGCAGCGCATGGGGGAAGTGAATTCGAAGACCAGTAGGAAAATAGAGAAAGGATGGAGATTTATTGTAAAAGGAAAAGTAAATACTCAAATAAAGGGAGTGCAGGGGAACTCAAGAGAGAGGCAGGGGCAAGGGGGCTTGGGGCTGCCACGTTTCTGGGTTTCTTCAACCAAGGGGTGGAATACTCATGAAAATTCCTGGAAGGACAGGTTTTCTCAGAACTCTGGTGCCTCGAATTTTTATACCAAATATCAGTATACTCAGAACTGCTAAGGAGCTTACTAGTATGTTAATCAGCATGTAATGAGGTCCTTCGTGAAATCTGGGTCAAATCCAGGGCCATGTTGGGTCCACTCATTCTTAGCTTGGTCCACACGCTGTTTTTCAGCAACTTATCAGCCCACAGCCGCTGCAGATATTTCAACAGATTTCTTTTGCTCGTCACCTGAAACTGCTGCCTAAAATTTTCTATTCTTTTGAGACCACCGTGTAGTTTACCTGTTTCACATTGGAGAAATGTCTATTCAAATTCCTTACATATATTTAAATTGGCTTACTTCACTTTATAATATTGAGTTGCAAGAGTTCTTGATATATTCAGAATAACAATCCCTTACCAGATACATGATTTTCAATTATTTTCTCTCATTCTGGAAGTTTTTTTTATTTTTATTTTTATTTTTTAACCTTCTAAATGGAGTCCTTTTTGAAGCACAAAAGTTTTACATTTGCATGAAATGAAATTAAACTACCTTTTATTGTGCTATTTGTGCTACTGGCTTCAGGCAAGGAGGGGTGGGCAGGAAGCCCCCTAGAGTCCCTGTCTCCCTCCACAGCAACTCAACCAGAAAACCCATTCACCATTCATACAGGCATATTATCGCACACACGCACACACACAGAGACATGCAGGCACAGTCTGTCACACACACTCACACCACGCAGGCACACACACTCACACAAACACACACACACACACATACACAAATGCATGCAGAAATACAGACACAGCCATGCACATACATGGACACACAAAAACACACAGAAACACACGGGAGAAACGCGCGTGTCATCTTGAGAACTGTCATGTCCGGCCCATCCTGCCCACCCACCTTTCACCTTGGGGGCTGTCTCCCAGTTCATGAAGGAGTTCTGAAGCCCTCAAGCAGGCAGTCACTGTGTGATCTGAAACACTCAGACAGCTCTTCACTCTGACCTATCTTCCTGGTCCCCCTGGGAGGAAGCAGCGTCCTGTTGGTTTTCACTGTAGCAGAAGAGAATCCGCCGCTGGGGCAGAACTGCTGGGCCACCAGAGAGCACCCCTCTGCTCTTTGCCCTCAAGGCATCTTGATCTGCAGGGCAGAAGGAACTGCCCCAATCCTCAAAAATGAACTTTTTATGGATTCCTCTTCCACCGTAATGTTGACGTCTCTTTTGTCTTCTCTGTAGCCCTTGGCTGTGGATCCCGAGATGTGTGCCAAGGAGCTCAGGGCACAAACTCGTTGTGTGCAAACCCTCTGGGCTTATTGAAATATTTGAAAGATGAGCAGTGCCATCTACTGGAAAACACTAGAAAGTACCAGTCCAAGGTATTTTCTAGTTTCAACATCAGACTATGCACCATTACAAGTTACAGGTGTGCGCCATCATGCCTGGTTAATTTTTGTATTTTTAGTAGAGTCGGAGTTTCACCATGTTGGTCAGGCTGGTCTCAAACTCCTGACCTCGTGATCTGCCCACTGCAGCTTCCCAAAGAGCATTTTTTCATGTTTGCTGGCCACTTGCAAGTCTTCTTTTGAAAAGTGTCTGTTCACATTCTTTGCTTATTTTTTACTTGGGATTTTGTTCTTGCTAGTTAAGTTCCGTGTAGATTCTGGATATTAGAGCTTTGCCAGACACACAGATTGCAGATATTTCTCCCATCCTATAGGCTGTTTACTGTGTTGCTATTTTTTTTTTTTTTTTTTTTTTTTGTGGTGAAGCTCTTCAGTTTAATGAGGTCCATTTGTGAATTTTGTTGTTGTTGCAAATGCTTTTGGTGTTCATCATGATATCTTTGTCAGGTACTATGTCCAAAGTGGCACTTCCTAGCTTATCTTCCAGGATTTTTATAGTTTTAGGACTTACATTTAAATCTTTAATTAATGTCGAGTTATTTTGCATATATGGTGAAAGGTAGAGGTTCAGTTTCATTCTTCTGCACATGGCTAGCCAGTTATCCCAGCACCATTTGTTGAATTAGGACTCTTTCCTCATTGCTTGGTTTTGCTGATTTTGTTGAAGGTTAGAAGGTGTGAAGGTTTCTTTCTGAGCGCTATTCTGTTCCACTGATCTAAGTGTCTATTTTGGAACCAGTACCATTCTGTTTTGATCACCACAGCCTTATATTATAGTTTGAAGTCAGGCAGTGTGATGCCTCTGGCTTTGTTCTTTTTGCTTATCATTATTTTGGCTATTTGGGCTCTTTCTTAATTCCAAATAACTTTTAGACTAGATTTTTCTAATTCTGTGAAAAATGACATTGGTATTGATAGAGATAGTGTTGCATCTATAAATTGCTTTTGGAAGTATGGTCATTTTAACTATGTTGATTCTCCAATCCATGAGCATGAAATATTTTTCCATGTATTTGTGTTGTCTCTGATTTTTTTCAGCCATGTTTTGTAGATTATCTTTTTCCACACAGAACCTAGTAGAATCACTCATTTATTACTCCACATCATGGAGGAAAAATGAAGTAACATTAATCCTCTACTGAGTAATACAACAAAATTCCAAACTCAGTAGGTTTTTGGGAAATATAACTTTTTATTTCAATACCAATACAGAGCAATAAATTACTAAAGGAAACTATCATTAATATAAAATTTTTTGTTATTAAATAATTAAACATTTTTCTTTCAAAACATGGGAGGAATCCCTGGAGGTCCGAAGTCTAACATGATTGTTTTACTGACAATATCATTTGCAAGAAAGAGATCATCATTCAAAGAAGTACTTGATTTTCCAAACAAAAGCAGAAGAAAAAAAAATGTTGACATATCTTGTTTAGTCAGCCAGAACTTTAAGTGCAAAAATTCCATCAGGTAGCACCAAGAGAAAATTGCATAATATGTTAGGAATAACCACTGGTAAAATTGTCGGCAAAAGGAATCAAGGCAGTGAATGAGCTATTGGGTCCATGGTGTCATCATGATCTGCTGGAGGCCTCTGGACATACACAGTAGGTGGTGGGCAAGTCACCAGCCAGAAGGGCGAGTTTGATTGAGACCCTGCTCACAGGGGCTTTTTGGTGTCATCTTTAACCTTCAGAAGGGACACAAATGTTGGTTTAACAGGCAGAGAACCCGGATCACTTTTCCAGGATAATCTTTCCCTAGTCACTCCATGGGTCAGAGCCCCCTGCACTAAGGGACCTATTTTTCCCTTGAGCCCCAACCCTGGTGACTGCAGCTTGGACCAACCTCTTTCCTCCTTTGTCACATCACAGAGTCAACCCAGGCCCTGCACCTGAACAGGGCATGGAGTGGAGGAGCCCACAGGTCTGAGGCTGGTAGTGATGGGTCCACGCCTTCACTCAAGGCCCTCTCTATGATTTGATGAGAGGGCCTAAAACGTGGCAACGAGTGGGGCAGACATCCAAAGAGAGGGCTCTGTATTCCTGTGCCGTTGGCCTTGTGTGGACCGGCAGGCAAACATCATTCTTTCCCCTTCTTCTTGAGTCTCTCCTCACACTGGGAGCAGCACCCATAGCTCTAGAAGATGTCTGTCCCTGTTCCACCTTATCCATTCCTGGTCCAGCCCAGTGGTGCCCATGGAACCCCAGCAGCACCTCAGATGCTCCTTCCTCTGAGTCCCCTCTGCTCCTGACAGGGCCATCAGCTGGCTCAGGATCTGGGTTGTGCAGGAGGGTGATGGCAGGGGAGCTGCCTCAGGGCCCAGACGCAAACCCCACAGGTTCATGTGACTGACTTTTAAAAAATCCTTCTCTTGAGCATCCTCTACTCTTCACCTTCCACCTTAATTCCTGGAACCCAAGCCACTTTCTGTAGGAAGGCAGTCCTGCACTCCCACCTTTTCCATTAGGTGTACCAAGGCTCTCCCAGGCCCCTCCTCCTGGGATTACACCCAGGTCTCTCTCTTAGCCTCAGAGATGGAATCCCCCTTCCCTTGTCACACCTCATGTAAAACTACCATGAAGCACCTAACTCAATTAAGAGGACTGCCCATGTCTGAATTCCTGCTGCCTGCAGGCCACACACCCTTCCTGAATAGGAACCTGCTCTGAATCACGCCCGAACTTGTTAAACCTCAAGCTGAACAGACCCTGAGCCTTGTTATGGGCCCCTCCATTTCCCTCTGGACTCTGAAGGTGAGAATCCATCAGTACTTTGGGCTGAGCTGCCCAGGTCATTGCCAACAGGCAACACAAGGTCTCATTCACCCGTCTCATGTCAGGATGAGAAGGTCTCAGCCACAGGGAGGGGTGGGACTCTGGGAATTCTCTTTCCCCGTCCTGCCTCCTCACCCACCTGCTCCTTGTTCAACTTCCAATTCTGCCCACAGTACCTGTCACTCTAAAGGACTCTCCTCAGATGCCAGGGAGGATGAAGCAGGGGAGGATGATGATGAGGCAGCAAAGGATGAGGGTGGTGGCCGTGGCCCTGAGCTGGGTTGTGCCTGAGGACATGGTGAGTGGTGCTGAAATGGAAACACAAAAGTGACAACCCTTGTCCAGGCCCCAAATCTGAGGCGACACCTCCTCAGTTCCTGCCACCCTAGGTCATCCCAGAAGGCAAAAGTTTTTTCCCCTCCCCCCTGGTGTGGGGCAGCTGGTGTGACTGGTCCTGGGTTAGGAAGGGAGAGGGAGTGTCCCTTGTCCTCAGGGAGCTCACACAGCTGCTGAGGGAAGCAAGGTGACAGCACACTCACCCTCCTGCTGTGGTGGAAGAGGAGGTGATGCTCCAGAGTTGGGGAGGGGAGGGTCTCTGGGCTGGCGTTGGAGGTGGTTTTGATGGATTTCCAGCAGACGAGGGAAATTGAAAGGAAAAGTGATTATAAAAAGAGGAAACACTAAGGAGAAAGGTCTGAAAACACAGTGATACCTGCAGTTTCAAGGCTGGTGAGAAATCCACAGTGCACGGAGCAGAAGCAAATGCAATGAGGAATAGGAGTCAGGAGGGAGAAGGGAGAGGAGGATGGGAGAGCACAGGCATGCCAGCACCCCCAGGAGGAGCGCCCCATGAGGGGGTCATTTTAACATAAAC
>NW_022329492.1:0-14418 GCF_002776525.5 Piliocolobus tephrosceles | reverse complement strand
ATCAGAGAAGTGCCCATGCCAGAGGGGTCTAAGTGTGAAAATCCAGAACAATTTCCATCCACTGTGCTCATGGGAAACCTGGAGGACTCCTGTTTACCTGGCATATAAAGAAGGCCCCATGAGAAGGCACCAGAATGGAATGAAGCTTAGGGATGCCTATTGCTGAAGACCAGGTTTGGGGGTAGGTGATGCTGTTCCAGAAATGGGCTCCCAGTAGTAATGGGATGAAAAATTCTGATATAATAGATTCTAGGTGGAGGCTGTCAACTGTCAGGAGCAAGGAGGGTGCAATGATGGAAATGATTAGAGAAGTCACAATGCCAGCTGGGGACCTCAGTTATACAAAGTTATGCCCATGGCTCATAGAACAAAGGGGTCCAAGGTCCAAAACAAATGGAAACCCAACTTGGATACTGCTGGATTTAAATAATTACAAGAAACAGATAAAACAAATGATGGATGACCAGGAGGCTGAAAGTAGCCAGTCCTTCAAGAACAAGGCGGCTTTGCCCAATTTGCAGAATGAAGCCACTTCTCAGACCCTGAACCCATGACTAGAAGAAGACACCAGTTTCTAGTGAGGAAGGACCCTTTAACCCCGCAGCAAGTACAATGAGTCCTTGTGACCTTCTACAAAGACATTTATGGCAACTAGAGTTTGCTGTGAAGGGCAATTTTGTAAACATGTAAAGGTGTGCAGGGAATATATTCTCCATTTTAACTACTCAACTCTGCTGTTGTAGCTCAAAAGCAGCCCATGAATGATGAGTGAGGCTGGACATGCCTTAAGTGCCCAATGACCCAACACCCCCTAAGATCCTAGAGATACATGTGCTTACAATGTCGAATTGGAAAATCACAATGTAGATTCCGTGTGAATGTTCAGAGGCAAGGCAATTCCACTCACAGCAAGGAAATCTCAACATTAAACAGTTGCTTCTGTAGAGTACTGCGCCTTGGCAAAGATGGGATCTTTGGCCATGGAAGGACAGTGACCATCCAGCCCCAGAGCTGCCCATTACTAGTGGGCTTCTCACCCTCTAGGTCATTAGGAAGATAGGCACGGCAGTGAGAAGACACAGGTGGGTCTCCTGCGATGGGCAGGAGCAGTGCCACTGGGAACCAAGAAACTGCACAAGCAGTTGGCCCCGATCCCCAGGACACCACGTGGCTGCACCCTCTCACACTCAGATCACACCTGAGGCTTCAGGGAAGGTCCCTGATGGTCCCCATGGACCGTAGATGCCACTTAGCAGCAAAGGAGGGGAGAGTAAGCCCCCAACTATGGGACCCCCACTCCCATCACATCCACACCACCCAGAAGCACAGGTAAGGTAGGACCGCTCTCCAACTGGCCCCCGAGACATCACTTGTAGATGACACCCTAGGGGATGGGGCACTATTCACTGGGACACTGTAATCCCCTCATCTGGGATCAGCAACCTAGGACAGGGTTCAAATCTGGTCCCCCCTCATTTGCAGGTTGCCATTGCCTGCTGTTGCTCTACAAAGGGACAGGACTGGACACAGAGATCGGAACCTAAGGCCTGCAAAGATCACAGGGCATCCTTCCTCCCTTTCTAAAAAGGCTTTACTGATCCCTGTCTACACAGTGACTGTTCTCTATGATGCTGACTCCCCAGTAGGAAGAACAGGTGAGTCTGGACCCCAAGCGCAGAAGTGGGCGCCTCTACTCACCAGAGTTCCCAGGGTCTCCTGGAGGGAATGGTGCTTCCCATTCCCCCTGCACAGGTTCTGAGGGGAGCTTGGGGTGTGTTTGCTGGGGTGTGTCCTCAGGCAAGAGGCAGAAGGTGCCACATGGTGTAGGAGGTGAGGGCCCCTTCATGGATGGGAGACCTCTAGTGTGACCAGCTGGGCTGAGGTGGGGAGTAAGAGGATGTGACCTGGGTGGTGGCAGTGGATGGTGAGGGGAGGGGTGGAGGTGTCTGCTGAGCCCCTGGGTGCAGGTGAATGTCTGCAGGAAAGTGCAGGGAAACATTCAAGGGCAGGGAGCCCTGGGGGTGCTGGAGGGTTCCTATGGTGGAGAGCGGGTGAGAGCAGAGCAGGCCTGTGTCCCTGTGGAACCCTGCTTCACCCCTGTCCTGTCCCCAGCTCCGGTTCCTGGGGCTCTGATTTTTCCCTCCCGAGGGCGGCGGGGCTGCCAGGCTGCACCAGGGATCCCAGTCCCACCTCGCTCTCTGCAGCCCTCTGGCCCCTCTACCCTCCTGTCAGCCTCCTTTCCACCCTGCTCCTTTTCGCCTCTCCCCTGGCAAGAAGCAGCCTCAGGGAGTGGACAGGGCAGGAAGGAGCCGCCGACCGGAACTGAACGGGGGCTCAGTTCGGAGAGATCTCCCCCATCCTTCCAGAAGCCTCCCCTCCTCTGAAACCCGCTGCCCCCCAGGTTTGGCCCCCGCCCCGCTTAGGCTCCATCCACTAACCCTCTCACCCAGTCTGGGACCAGCGCGGCAGCAGGAGCAGAAGCGGGAGGCACAGAAGGATCTTGGTAGCGACGGCAGCTGCCATTGGGGAACCAGAGCGCTGGGGACGAGAGACTTGATGGAAGGGGAGCCTGGAAGATGAATCACCTCAAGGTTGAAAAGTCGGCTTGTATATGGGGCGCTCCACCCACGTTTCCCGCCCTTACAGAGGTTAGAAATACGATTGTCTGTCCTGCCCGTGTCCCTCCCCTTTCCGGGTGTCCCTCCCCTTTGCCCCAGCCCCCTTCGGGTTGGTGTCTGGGTGTCGGCCCGGCCCCTGCCAGGACACGGTTCCTTCCACGACATATTCATTTAATCATCACAGCATTTTTTATTGAAGGTGAAGAAACTTGCTGAATATTGAAGGAATATTCAGCGGGGGCGGCGTCTCCCTGTCCCCGCGTGGGCCCGCGACACTCTCCCTCCTGCTTGCGCGGCGGGGTCCTTGGCTCACCATGCTCTGGGCGCAGCCACAGGCCTGATCGCGTCCCTTCCACTACTTCCCCAGTTCCCAGTGGACGTGATTACAGTCCGGGCTAGGTTTTCTTATTTGCTTATTTATTTAGAGACGGAGTTTCGCTCTTGTTGCCCAGGCTGGAGTGCAGTAGCCTGATCTCGGATCACCGCAACCGCCGCCTCCCAGATTCAAGGGATTCTCTGGCCTCAGTTCCGGGCGGAGTAGGTGGGATTACAGGCACCCTCCACCATGCCCAGCGAATTGTTTGTATTTTTGGTAGAGATGGGGTTTCACTGTGTTGGCCAGGCTGGTCTCAAACTCCTGACCTCAGGTGATCCACTGGACCTCCCAAAGTGCTGGGATTACAGGCGTGAGCCACCGTGCCTCCTCCGGGCTAGGTTTTATTACAGGAACAGCAGGCAAGGTTTCAGAGGTTTAAAACAACATGTTGTACACTAAACAATTGGTCAAGATGGTAAATTTTATCTTCTATGTTTTTACCAAAATTAAACAGCTTTAAAAATTATCTTAAATATTTATGTCTTGCTCCTGCTCTGCCCAATGCAGATTGGTCAAAAGAGTCTCCTCATTAAAATCGAGGACAGCGTTGAGGACCACGCCCCTAAAATCTCAACCTGTGACACACTTGCTGATTTGGAAAGCTCCTCAGAGAGATGGGCCCTGAGCTCCCAGTTCAGCAGCCTCCCTTGCCCAGGTCCAGGGATGGCGCAGGGGGCTCAGCAGAGCAGGTTCTAGAGAAAGTTTCTAGTGGTTCCCCACTGTCAGCACATTCCACTGGCCTGTTCCCCCTGGGCCAAGGGTCAGCCATCCTTCAAAGCTGGGTGCAAGTATATACCCCCTCCCATGTGTGTTCCCCATCTTCCCACAACACAGAACACCCTCCTGCTCCCTGAGACCTGGATCCACAGTGAGTGCATCTGGATCTCCCTGTGTGACAATTGCTCACACAGTTTGTGTGTGTGAGCATGTGTGTGACAGTCATGCTCTGTCACCAGTCTGGAGTGCAGTGGCACGATCATAATTCACAAAATCCTCAACCTCCTGGGCTCAAGGCTTCCTCCCCACTCAGTATTGGAGAGTGTGGGGCCAGGTAGTCTGAGCCACTTGCTGAGCCGTCCTCTAGTTACTGTTTCCTATGCCCTGGCAGATGCCTCAATAGTATGCAATCCTGAATTTACCATGCCCTGTGTTAGACTGGTCCAGGGGCCAAGTGGGTCTTGGCTGTAGTGCAACTGGGGCGAGTCATTCTGCCAGGATTGGGAACTGTGTTACTCAGGAAACTTTTCTCATCACCCACCCCAATCCTGTCCCAGATGGGAGGAGCAGTGAGTGCTGTGTCCAGGCTCCCTGCCTTCCTAGTGCTCCCAGCATCACACCCAGCCCCTCCCCAGATGGTGTGGGGTCTGAGCTCTCCATGTTCACCATGCTCCCACCACTAGCTCCCCATCTTCACTGCCCTCCCAGCATCATCCCAACCCCTCCAGGGTCACTGGCTGACCAGGTGGGAGTTGGGTGAAGAGGCAGAGGTCAGGGCAAGACCCCTGGTCCAGTCTGACTAGGTTTCTTTCGGAAACGTGACTACATTCCACATCCTGTTCCTCTGGCAACCTCAGCTGGGATCAGCTGTAGGGTAGTGTAGCATCTGGGCCAGTGATGACCAATTCCTGCCACCATGGCTTTTCAAGTATATTGATTTTTCCTAAAACGGATAAACAGACTAGCAATAAGTTATGGAAATACTGCTTTCCTTACTAACAGTAGAGATGTGTTTATGTATTAATTCTGGTTTTTATTTATTTATTTATTTATTTTGAGACGGAGTCTCGCTCTGTCGCCCAGGCTGGAGTGCAGTGGCCAATCTCAGCTCACTGCAAGCTCCGCCTCCCGGGTTTTTATGCCATTCTCCTGCCTCAGCCTCCCGAGTAGCTGGGACTACAGGCACCCACCACTGCACCCGGCTAATTTTTTGCATTTTTTAGTAGAGATGGGGTTTCACCGTGTTAGCCAGGATGGTCTCGATCTCCTGACGTCGTGATCCGCCCGTCTCGGCCTCCCAAAGTGCTGGGATTACAGGCTTGAGTCACCGCGCCTGGCCAATTCTGGTTTTTAAAACAAATATAAGCCCATAGGCACTCTATTGAACGCAGACTCAATCTCAAAATAACACACGTTGAAGATCTTCCAATACTCACACATACAGATTATTTTCCTTTTTATCTCTGCATGACATTACATAGAATGACTGCCTCACGACAAATGTAACCAGTGTCTGTGTATGAAGATCCAGATGGTCTCCAGTCCGTTACTTTTACAGAAACGAAATGCTGCAGAAACTGTGCTTGTATGAATCTCAATTCAATTGTGTGGAACAGATTTCCAGATACAGAATTGCTGTGCAAAGTAATGCACCTTTGAAGCGTCTCATGTCACGGAATGGCAATGCTGGTGACACTCTTGTCTGTGATTGTGAAGGCCCAGGTTGGGCAGAGGAGGGTGAAACATCCACTGTAGAAGGAGGGGAAACTAGTACAGGCTTCTTGAGGGACAGTGTGACAGTGTTTATCAAGACTCAAAAATATCCAAGTCTGAATTAAGAATATGTATTTATATTCGTTTGAAATGGCGTAAAGACTCCCTGGAAAGATGAGAAGAATCCAATAAACTTTCCTCCCAGGCGTGTGGCCAATGAGAGTGGACGCAGGCAGGGGCGGGGAGCCTTTCACACATGACTTTTCATGGTTTCAATTCTGAAACACATGAATATGTGGAGGTGAAGTAGTAAGGAAGAGTGGGGCCAGAAGTCCCAGCGACGGTCATAGGGTGGGTTCGCCCGATCTGTTGGGGCCACAAGGGTCTGGGGACACGGAACCTGGGCAGCGGCGTGAGGTTCTGCTGCAGTGACGAGGCACTGGTTCTAGATATTTACCCAAGGGTGTTGTCACAGGGAGTATATTATAGGTGATTTCTGATTTCAACCACGGGTGACTTTCGGAGAAAGTTCGCACAGGGAGTTTCAGTTTCGACTCTGCTGCGTCCTCTTCGGGTTCTGCGCGCTCCTCGCAGGACGCCCGCTCCGCCCGAGCTCCGGACCCGGGTCCTGCCCGGTGGAGACCACTGAGAGGGTGCCACGCTGCCGGTCGATGCTCCCGGGCCTCCGAACAAAACGGCTTTTGGAAGACCTGGGAGGACTCGCCGTCGCGGCAAGGAACCGTGGCAGGAGGATACAGGAAACGCGGGACCCGGTGGGGTGAAGAGCACGAGGTTCCTCCTTCATCCTCGTGGGGACTTTGCCACCGGCTCAGTGTGGAGACGTCCCCGTCCCGCTCGGATCCCTGGGAATCCGACAGTGTGGCCGCCGCGAGGACCCCCATCCTCCTTGCCTTGGGGCTGCTGCGGGAGGGCGCCCGTGGCTCGCTAGATCCTGAGTGCCCAGGGTCCAACAGGAGCTTCCCGTTGTTGCCTCCCCGGCCCCGCCGCTCCCGGTCCAGGGCCCCTGGTTTCTCCACTGGGCTGGGAGCCCCGAGCAAAGACGTCGTGAGGCAGAGAAAACCTTGGGATGGTTAGAAATGAAGAATGGGAGAACCAGAGAAAGGGTGAGGAAGGGAACAGGTAGGGCCAGAGAACAAAGAGAAACCTCCGCCAGGAAAATGGGAAGAGGATGACACACACACAGACCCTACACTACACCAACTCTCCGTCTCCTGTTCCCTGCTCTGTAAGGAACGCAGGCCCCACCCATCCACCCTCACTGTGTTTAGGGTCATCCATTCCAGCGGGGTGAGGAGACCCCTTGTGGGTGCTGTTGGTATTGCCCTGAGGGCTGTGGACACTGAGCACCTCTTCCTGGGTTCACTGCCATTTGCATTCTTCTTCTGATGCCAGTGGGCAATGGGTGGTCCCCAAACTCTGATGAGACCTCGACCCCAGCAGGTGTCAGGCTCTTGACACTGCCTGGGGAAATAAATTCTAGGACCAGTAAGAAAATAGAGAAAGGGCGGAGAGTTTTTTCTAAAAGGAAAAGTACACACTCACAACAAATGTAACCGGTGTCTGTGTCTGAAGATCCAGATGGTCTCCAGTCAGTTACTTTTACAGCAACGAAATGCTGCAGAAACTGTGCTTGTATGAATCTCAATTTAACTGTGTAGAATAGATATCCAGAATCTATTCTACATATTCTTAATTCATTCTTAATACATATTCTTAATTCAGACTTGGATATTTTTGACTTTTGATGAACTCTGTCACACTGTCCCTCAGGAAGCCTGTACCAGTTTCCCCTCCTCCTACAGGAGTGCAGGGGAACTCAAGAGAGAGGCAGGTGCAAGGGGGTTTGGGGCTGCCACCTTTCTGGGTTTCTTTAACCAAGGGATGGAATATTCATGAAAATTCCTGAAAGAAGGTGGAGATTGCTCAGAACTGTGGTGCCACCCAGTTTTACACCAAATATGGGTGTTCTCAGAATTTTCAGGACGCTGATGAGTGTGTGTTTCGTATGTTAATGAGTGTATAATAGGGTCCTAGGTGAAACCGAGGTCAAACCCAGGGCCATGTTGGGTCCACTCATTCTTAGCCAGCTTGGTCCATACTCTGTCTTTTAGGGTCTTATCAGCCCACAGCCTCTGCTGATATTTCAACAGATTCCTTTTCCTAGTCACCTGAAACTGCTGCCTAAACTTTTCTCTTTTGCGGCCACACTGTATTACACCTGTCTCACTTTGGAGAAACATCTTCTCAAATTCTTTGCGTATATTTAATTGTGTTATTTTGCTTTATAATGTTGGGTTGCAAGAGTTCTTTATATATTCAGGATACCAGTCCCTTATTAGATATACGATTTTCAAATGCTTTCTGTCATTCTATAAGTTTTTAACCTTCTAAATGGAGTCCTTTTTGAAGCACAAAATTTACATTTGCATGAAATGAAATTAAACTACCTTTTATTTTGCCATTTGTGCTATTGGCGTACAGCACTTAAGAAGCATTTGCAAAATCTGGGGTCACAAAAATTTACTGCTCTGTTTTCTTCTGAGACTTTCATTGTTTCATGTCTTAGGTGGACATCTGCCACTCATCTAGAGCTAGTTTGTGTGTGTGCTGTAAGGAAGGGGTCCGCCTCATTCTTCTGCATGTAGCATCCAGTTGTCCCAGCACCGTTCACTGTAGTGTAGGATGCACCTGCCCAACCTCCTGTCCCTCCCTCCTGCACTTGGGGTCAGAATTGCATCCTGCTGAATGGTTCTCCCAGGGTTTCTCCCAATGAAATCCCCTCATGTGAATCCCATGTAGGCACCTGCTTCTCAGAGGACCTGGACTAAGGAGTGGATTCACCAGAGGAAATGGTATTTCCTGAGATGAAACATTCTGGGAATGCTGACACTCAGCAGACTCTTTAATTCATCAAAAGTGAAAAATCGCATTCTTTGGTCATTTGGGTCCCACAATTCTTCCGTCAATTTAGTTTATTGGGGGTTAAATTTTGTTATTTCTGCTGCAGTTGTTGTTGTTTTCTTTGAGACAGGCTTTCATACTGTCACCAGGCTCAAGAGATCCTCCTACCTTAGCCTCCTTAGAAGCTACTACAGTCACATGCTACTAAACTTGATTAATTTTTAAAATAATCCATAGAGACAGAGTCTCACCACGTTGCTTGCCGTGGCTGACCTCCAGCTCCTAGCCTCAAGCGATCCTCCAACATTGACCTCCCAAAGTTCTGGGATTACAGGAATGAGCCACCACTCTTAGCCCAAAAAGTTATTGCTTTTTAGTTTTTACTTTTCACATAGTTGTATTACATTATGTAGATTAAAATTCCATATAAGTAATTTGGGGAATGCCATGTAATAAAATGCTTTATTCAGCCACAGCTTCCTAGAAGTAGATGTGGCATTAAAATGTGCATTCGTCAAATCTTGAAGACGTTTCAAATCTTCAGAGTGATTCCAACCTCTCGTTTTGGTTGACACAATAATCCATAAAAACAAGTAAAGCACCCACTCCAATCTGAAAGCTGTAAGGAAGTGAAAACATTGATAAGCCAAAGTGACAGCCTCTTTTGTAGACAAAATCCTGCCTAAATTTCTCACGCCTCACAAAAGAGGATCCTGAACTCCCCGCTTCTCAAGAGCTCCAAGCAGTCCTTGAAGCACTCTCTGGCTGTCTCTGCAAGTGGCTGAACAGCTCCTGCTGGTCTCTGTGGGGCTGTGGAGGGTACAGGTCCCCTAGGCCCAGGGGCTGTCATGCTTACCAGGTCCCACCAAGGGTGCACCCCCCCTTGGGTGGTGGAGGAGACCAGGTGTAGCTGCTCCTGCCCCTACCCTCTCCTGACCTGCCAATCTTATTAGGGGGAAGGAGTAGAGATGAGTGTAGCCATGGAGGTTGGTGCTGGAAAGAACAGAAATGAAGACCTTTGTTCAGTCCTCCAAATTACACAGATTCCTTTCTGAGTTCTAGCAGCCCTTTGGTAGTCTTATGATTGGATTCCTCCCATGCGTCTTAAACCCTATCATATGGCAGGCACTGTGCTAGGTGCTGGGTTTACATGTGGGTGATGGATGTGTCCAGTCCTTCAGGGATTTAGAATCCAGGGACAGAAACAAACACCCACATGGCTGCTGCTGATGTATTGTCCTCGAGGTGGTTGGGGTATGAGAGGCAGAAGAGGGGTGACTCATTCTGCCTGGGGAGTTGCATGGAGGCTTTTTGGGAGGTGGCATTTCACATTATTCTTGTAGGAATTGGAAGAATACAGCGTGGCCAGGTGGGAGAAGACAGGGCACACGGCAGAGGGACAAGCATGAGGAGGAGGCCTGGGGGTGGAAATATCACAGAACTTTGGGGAGCTATGAGAAGTCTGCAGTAATGAACCCTCAGTTACCGGGTAGACTCTTTCCACAGGGAGGAGGGAATGTCTGGAGGGAAGATAGGGAAGGAGGGGTGGGCAAGAACCTGTCCTGGGGTCCCTGTCTCCCTTCACAGCAAAGCAACCAGGAAATCAATTCACCATTCATACATATACATATATCATACGCTTCCACACACACACAGACACACACACATACACAAGTTCATGCACAAATACACAGACACACACGCACACACGTGCACACACAGATAGACATAAACACACGGGAGAAACTGAGTGTCATCTCGAGAGTTGTTGTGTCTGTCCCATCCTGCCCACTCACCTATCACCTCCGGGAATGTCTCCCAGCTCATGAAGGATTTCTGAAGCCATCAAGCAGGATGTCACTGTGTGATGTCACTGTGTGATCTGAAAGACTCAGATAGTTCCTCACTCTGACCTTCCTTCCTGGTATCCTCGGTTCTGGGATGAAGCAGAGTCCTGTGGGTTTTCACTGTAGTAGAAGAGAAACCTCTCCCCTGGGGCAGAACTGCTGGGCCACCAGAGAGCACCCCTCTGCTCTTTGCCCTCAAGGCATCTTGATCTGCAGAATGGGAGGAACTGCCCCAACCCTCTAAATTAAACTCTTTATTGACCCATCATCCACCATGATGTCACAAGCTGTGTGCCAAGGAGCTCAGGGCACAAACTCACTGTGAGCAAACACTCTGGGCTTATTGAAATATTTGAAAGGTTAGTGGTGCCATCTGCTGGACACCACAGGAAGCACTGGTCCAAAGTATTTTACAGTTTCAACATTAGACTGACTATGCACCATTGCTTTAGATGACACTGTAGTTTTACAATCTGTGATTCCAACAGTTGCAGTGATTAAAAAACAAACAAACAAAGAATCCCTGCAAAAATAGGTATGAAATAGGAAATGAGGGTGGCTGTGTCCAATCTGCTTCCAAGGTTTGAGAAGTTGTTCATGCCCAGTTTACTAATGTTTACTAATGGACTCATGTCCATTAGTAAACATTTGTGCTTATTTAAGAAAGACATGCACATACCACTTTTTCAATTTATGTGAAATATTTTCTTCAATGGTAATAAAATTGCTAGGTCATAAATATTTACTGTTTGCTCCTGACTACTTAATGAATACATTATTGGGCATTTCTTTTGTTATAGGGTTGTCTTGAAAATGCTACAAAGGCACCTTCTGGATTTTCCCTGGACCACTCCAGTATATTTCATGGGCTCTGCCTCCTGCGGGAAAGCTCACCTCCATGAAGCCAGGACACACATGTTACTTTCTGAGGAGTCCTTCCTGTTTAGGCTATTGAGGACCTGGGGACTCCCCTCCCACTCTTCCTCTCCACTACCTTGCTCCCCACCACCTGAATCATTCCTCTCCACTACCTTGCTCCCCCGCCAACCTGAATCATCGGACCTTCCTACATCCGATGCAATGCACCTGCTCATTATGTTCACCTGCTGCCCCCACTGGAGCAGGGATTTTGTCTGTTTTCCTGAGAGAAGTGTCCACAGCACAGCTCACTGTTGGTTCTGAGGCTGTACTAACCCTGTGAGTGAATACATGAGAGGCAGTGATGGGGCAGGGGCCTCTTTGTTGTCCATTTATTCACTACACTTTAGATGGTAACTTAGGACATAGTGAGGCCAGTGTTTCCTGGGCACAATAAATCAGAATATATTGTGACGGCAAGAAGTAGAAAGAAATATTAGGTGGAAGAATATGTATTTTCAAGTACGAGTTGGGAAGAGTGAGAAACCAATCAGGAAAGGGGTAAGTTTGACCTGCTTGTAGATAACACGTGGAGAAATGTAGCCATTTGCAGTGGAGACTGAGTGCTGTTAAATTAGTCTGCAATGCTGAGAACATCTCCACTACCTGCCCTTGTCCTCCTCTCTCCTGAGGCTGAATGCAGTTCTTGTGCCTTCAGTGCCAAGGAAGCCACAGTTTCAGGCCAGAGAAGGGCTGGGGTGGACCCCGGAAAAGGAGCGGGTGGGTACGGAAGGGGATGGCCGGGAGCAATGACTTCCGGAGGATAAACAAAAAATGTCACTTCAAAATGGAACAAAAAAGAAGGATATAAAGAACAAGGTGGAAATCATCTGAAATTCCATTATGCACAGTTTAATGTTAGGGTTTTTGTAGAATCATGTGTAATTTTTATAAAACTATGATCATACACCTTACAATTATTTTAAATTACTAGAGTTTATTTTCGTAGGGCAGGGTTAGAGTTTATAGTGCAGAGTTCTCTCTTTCCTGAGTCAGTTAAACCCACTTTTTTTGCCTCATGTCAATTTATTTATTCATTTTTATGTTTTCATTTTACTTTAAGTTCTTGGATACATGTGCAGAATGTGCAGGTTTGTTACATAAGTATACATCTGCCATGGTGGTTTACTGCACTTATCAACCCGACATCTAGGTTTTAAGCCCCACGTGCATTAGGTATTTGTCTTAATGCTCTCTCTCCCCTTGCCCCCAACCCCCTGACAGGCCCCAGTTTGTGATATTCTCTTCCCTGTGCCCATGTGTTCTCATTGGTCAACTCCCACTTATAAGTGAGAACATTCAGTGTTCGGTTTTCTGTTCTTATGTTAGTTTCCTGAGAATGATGATTTCTAGCTTCATTCATGTCTCTGCAAAGGACATGAAGTCATTCTTTTGTATGGCTGCATAGTATTGCCTGGCACATATGTGCCACATTTTCTTTATCCAGTCTATTATTCATGGGCATTTCGGTTGGTTCCAAGTCTTAGCTATTGTAAACAGTGCTGCAATAAACATACCTGTGTATGTGTTTTTATAGTAGAATGATTTATGATCCTTTAGGTATATACCCAGTAATGGAATTGCTGGATGAAATGATATTACTGGTTCTAGATCCTTGAGGAATAGCCACACTGTCTTCCACAGTGGTTGAAATAATTTACACTCCCACCAACAGTGCAGAAGAGTTCCTATTTCTCCACATCCTCGCCATCATATTTATTCATTTTTAATTTCAACTTTTTTTTTTTTTTTTGAGATGGAGTCTCGCTCTGCTGCACAGGCTGGGGTACAGTGGCGCGATCTCGGTTCACTGCAAGCTCCGCCTCTCAGGTTCACGCCATCTCCTGCCTCAGCCTACTGAGTAGCTGGCACTACAGGCGCCCGCCACCATGCCCGGCTAATTTTTTGTATTTTTAGTAGAGACGGGGTTTCACCGTGTTAGCCAGGATGGTCTCGATCTCCTAACCTCGTGATCTGCTCACCTCGGCCTCCCAAAGTGCTGGGATTACAGGCATGAGCCACCATGCCCGGCCTGTTGAGGGTTTTTATTATAAAAGGATGCTAAATTTTGTCAAATGCTTTTTCTGTGTCTGTTGAGATGATCGTATAATTTTTATCCTTCATTATATTTATATGGTATGTCACATTTATTGGTTTGCATGTTGAACCATCCTTGCATCCCAGGGATAAATCCCACTTGATCATGGTGTATGATCCTTTTAATGTGCTGTTGAATTCAGTTTGCTTGTATTTTGTTGAGAATGTTTGCATCCATGATCCCTGGGGATATTGGCCTGTAATTTTCTTTTCTTATAGTCTTCTTATCTGGCTTTGGTGTGGGAGTAATTCTAGCCTTGTAAAAGGAGTTTGGAAGTACTGCCTCCCCTTCAATTTTTTTGGAAGAGTTTGAGAAAAATAGATGTTATTTCTTCTTTAAATGTCTTGTAGAATTTACTCATGAAGCCATCTGACCCTGGCCTTTCCTTTGTGAGATTTTTATTATTATTACTGTTATACTTTAAGTTCTAGGGTACATGTGCACAATGTGCAGGTTTGTTACATATGTATACATATGTCATGTTGGTGTGCTGCACCCATTAACTCTTCATTTACATTAGGCATATCTCCTAATGCTATCTTCCCCCCCTATCCGACCCCACGACAGGCCCCGGTGTGTGATGTTCCCCTTCCTGTGTCCAAGTGTTCCGTGAGGAGATTTTTGATTGTTGATCAATCTTCTTACTCACTAATCGTCTATTCTGATTTTCTTTCTTCACGATGCACTCTTGATAGGTTATGTTTCTAGCAATGTACCCATTTATTCTAGGTTATTCAATTTGTAGGCACACAATGGTTTATAGTAGTCTGTTATGAGCCTGTGTCTTTCTGTGATATCAATTATAATGTCTTTCTTTCATTCATAATTTTAATCATTTGAGTCTTTGTCTTTTTTCATTAATCTAGTCTAGGTCTGTCAATTTTATCTTTTCAAAAAACCAACTCTTAGATTTGTTTATCTCTTCTATTGTTTTTCTATTCTCAAATTCATTTATTTCTGCTCTAATTTTTATTATTTCCTTCCTTCTGCTGACTTTGGGCTTAATTTGCTTTTTTTTTCTGTTTCCTTGGGGTTTAAAGTTACATTATTTGAGATCTTCCTTTTTTCTTTTTTTATTATTTATTTATTAGACTTAATATTCTTCTGAATCTATTTTCTTAATCTAGGCATTTATTGCTATAAACATCTGTCTTGGTCTGTTTTGTGCTGCTATAACAAAATACCTGAGATTGGGTCATTTATAAATAC
>NW_022329491.1:4409-4819 GCF_002776525.5 Piliocolobus tephrosceles | reverse complement strand
CACTGTGGTTTTGATTTGCATTTCTCTGATGATTAGAGATGTTCAGAGTTTTTTCATGTTTATTGCCCACTTGTATGTCTTCTTTTGAGAAGTGTCTGTTCATGTTCTTTGCCCAATTTTTAATGGGATTATTTGGTTATTGCTTGTTGAATTAAGTTTCTTATAGATTCTGAGTATTAGACCATTGTTGGCTGCACAGTTTGCAAATATGTTCTCCCATTCTGTAGGTTGTCTGTTTACTCTGTTGATAGTTTCTTTTTGCCTGGCAGAAGTGCTTCAGTTTAATTAGGTCTCACTTGTCAATTTTTGGTTTTGTCGCAGTTGCTTTCAAGGACTTGTTATAAATTCTTTCCCAAGGCCAATGTCCAGAATGGTATTTCTGAAAATTTCTTCTAGGATTCTTTTTTTTT
>NW_022329491.1:0-4309 GCF_002776525.5 Piliocolobus tephrosceles | reverse complement strand
TTTTCTTTTTTTTTTTTTTTTTTTTTTTTTGAGATGGAGTCTCGCTCTGTTGCCCAGGCTGGAGTGCAGTGGCACAATCTCAGCTCACTGCAAGCTCTGCCTCCTGGGTTCACGCCATTCTCCTGCCTCAGCCTCCCGAGTAGCTGGGACTACAGGCGCCTGCCACCACGCTCGGCTAATTTTTTGTATTTTTAGTAGAGACAGGGTTTCACCGTGTTAGCCAGGATGGTCTCAATCTCCTGATCTCGTGATCTGCCCGCCTCGGCCTCCCAAAGTGCTGGGATTATAGGCATAAGCCACTGCGCCTGGCCTCTTCTAGGATTCTTATAGTTTGAAGTCTTATATTTAAATCTTCAATCCGGCTGAGCGTGGTGAGCCACGCCTGTAATCTCAGTACTCTGGGAGGCCAAGGCAGTTGGATCACCTGAGGTAGGGAGTTTGAGACAAGCCTGGGCATCATGGTGAAACTCCATCTCTACTAAAAATACAAAAATTAGCTCGGCATGGTGGCAGGCACCTGTAATCCCAGCTACTCAAGAGGCTGAGTCAGGAGAATTGCTAGAAGCCAGGAGGTGGAGGTTGCAGTGATCTGAGATCATGCCACTGCACTGCAGCCTAGGCGACAAGAGCAAGACGCCTCAAAAACAAAACAAAACAAAACAAAAAAACAACTACAATCCATCTTGAGTTGATTTTTGCATATGGTGAAAGTTAAGGGTCCAGTTTCATTTTTCTGCATATAAATAGCCAACTATCCCAGCACCATTTATTGAATAGGGAATACCTTTTCCCATTGTTTATTTGTGCCAACTTTGTCAAAGATCAGATGGCTGCAGACGTGCAGCTTTATTTCTGGGTTCTCTATTCTGTTCCAGCCATTATTGTAAGTGAATGAATGCAACAACAGAAAACCAAATACTGCATGTTTTCACTATGTACCAGTGCCGTTCTGTTTTGGTTACTGTAGCCTTATAGGATAGCTTGAAGTCAGCTGATGTGATGCCTCTGCCTTTTTTTTTTCTTAGAATTGATTTGGCGAATGGAGCTGCTTCTGAGTTTCATATGAATTTTAGAATAGTTTTCTTCTAATTGTGTGAGAAACATTGGAAGCTTGATAGGAATAGCATTAAATCTCCAGATTGCTTTGGGCAGTATGGCTATTTTAATATTACTGATTCTTTCAACCTGTGAGCACGGAATGTTCTTCCATTTGCTTGTGTCATCTATGCTTTCTTTCAGCAGTATTTTGTGGTTATCCCTGCAGAGATCTTTCATCTCCTTTGTTAGATGTATTCCTAGGGGGTGTGTGTGTGTTGTAAATGGGATTGCATTCTTGATTTGGCTCTCAGCTTGAACGTTATTGGTGTATAGAATAACTAATTTTTGTGCATTGATTTTGCATCCTGAAATTTTACTGAAATCACTTATCAGTTCTAGGAGCCTTTCAGCAGCCTCTTTAAGGTTTTCTAGTTATTATCATACCAACAGTGAAGAAAGACAGATTTGGATGTCTTTTCCTTGTTTCTGTTGCCTGATTGCTCTGGCTATGACTGCCAGTACTATATTGAATAGAAGTGGTGAGAGTGAGCATCCTTGTCTTGTTCCTGTTCTTAAGGGGAATGTTTCCAGCTGTTTCCCATTCAGTATGATGTTGGCTGTGGGTTTGTCATAGATGGCTCTTATTATTTTGAAGTATGTTCCTTCAATGACTAGTTTGTTGAGAGTTTTTGCCATGAAGGTATGTTGGATTTTATTGAAAGCTTTTTCTGCATCTATTGAGATGATCATATGGTTTTTGCTTTTAATTCTGCTTATATGGTGAATCGTGTTTATTACTATGCATATGTTAAATCACCTTGCATCCCAGGAATAAGGAAAATATGCAGCTATTGTCAGGCAGTGGACAACAGAGAGTGCAAGACTGCTATCTTTGAGAGAAGGGAAATTCCTATGGTGAACCCTACAACTGTCTGCCTGGGGACAATTCCCCATGGTGCTATGAGCTGATGTCCACGCAGAGCACAGGGGTCTCACTAGGAATAGAAGGGAGAGATCAGAGCTTGGGGCAGCTAAAGTGACTGGAATTTGTAGGAGAGGTCACTGAAGAGGGAACTGATAAGTGGAGAGGAGGGGCAGAAGTCTGTGTGGGAGTCCTGGGCCGAGTGGTGCATGCTCACAGTGAGACCTCCTAAAGCCTGCCAGAGAACCACTGCTATGGGGTTGAAACAGAGACAGTAGGGGCAGAGCAATGTTGCAGGACGTTGTGGGAGGAGAGAGGAGAGATATTGTTAATACTTTATTAACACCACGAACATCCTAAGGCCATTGCTTAGAAATAAGGGTCATGTCCCAGAGTGAGATCTACCCAACAAAGCTTAAAATCAATCCCTGTCAAGATAAGCAGGGGAGACAGAGTTTTGAGGTTGTATTTAGAAGGTCGTAGGAACTGATCTATCCACAGATCTACCTAATAGAGCATAAAACCTAGCCTTCTAAAGTTCAGGATGGTTAACAGATCAATTGAATTGCCTACTGGAACAAAAATCAACACAGTTCAGAGGAAAATAACAGAATCCAGAGTTTCTACAATGTGTCATCAATAATAGCCAAGATATAATAATGAAAAATCTCTGGACAGTATGGTGGTTTTGTAAAATGGCTGCCAATTCTTTGACACACTTCCCATCAAGAGGCAGAGTCTCTGTCTTTTCCCCTTGACTCTCGGTGGGTGCTATAGTCTCGATGTGTCCCCCAAAATTCATGTGTCAGAAACTTAATCTCCATTGCAACAGTGTTGGGATGTGAGGCATTTTGGGAGATGTTTAGTCAGAGCACCCAGGCCAACGGTGTGAGAAAGCCAAGCCACATGTTGGTAGTAAAGCCAGTGGGTCTAGATGTCAAATCATCCTAACCCCGGCATCAGACATGCTAGTAAAGGAATGTCCATGTAATTCCACCAAGAATCAAGTCACCACTTTCTGGTCTTTCCAGCGGCGGAACAGAGACAAACAATACTTATTGTGCCCTCTCCAAATTTCCTGACCCACAGAATCTATGAGAACCCATAAAACAGTTGTTGTTTTAAACCATTAAGCTTTGGGGTAGTTGTTTTGTTTTACAAAGCAAAAATAATCAGTGCAACAGCAAAGTAGCAGGAAAATGTTACCCAAGGAAAAAAGCAGTTAATAAAAACAAACTCTGAACTAATCCAGATGTTGGATTTAGCAGACAAAGCTTTACTATGTACACAGTCATTCATGTCATCTGAAAAGAGAAACAGTTTTCTTTCTTTCTCTCCAGTCCTCTCCAGTGTCTGGTCCCTACTCCATTCCTATCACCTATTCAATCAGAAATACTGTCAGCTTCCAGTATTTTATAGGTGCCATGGAAACTTAGGTGCTTGGGCATTAAGTATTTCTTTTTTGGCAAAGGGAATGATCTTCAGACTAACCAGAGAGAACAAACACTAGTTAGGGGAGGAATGACCGTCAGAGAGTCCTAACTGCTCTCGGTGAGCCCAGGTTTCCTAATCTACATGAATGACAGCCCCAGATACCAATTTGCAAATGAGAGGACTGGACCATTGTTTGTGACCTTTGAGAGATGATGGACATTATCAAAGATGTCTAGACTACAGAAATGGGCAAAAGTTATTCCAAACGTCAAGAGGGGAGTACAGTTTATTTTGCAAAGACTATATCAGCATGTCTGCTATTAATCCTGTAAAACATTCTAGCAACAGTTTTTGAGGGTCTATTTGGAAAATTCTGAAAAAAGGAAATAATGCTCATCAGAACCTTAAATTGCTTACTAAATTTCCCAGTATATTTTTATTTTTTAAATTGCTGTTATAAATTGGCAAGTATGAGAATACAATAGCCTCAATTCCAAGATTTTCGACAACTTTGCATGATATGTTTGTGGAGAAGATGGAAATATATGGGCTGGATAAGGGCAACTGGGTGGATTAATAACCTAATAATCGCCGGGCCTGGTGGCTCATGCCTGTAATCCCAATACTTTGGGAGGCCGAGGCGGGTGCATCACCTGAGGTCAGGAGTTTGGAACAGCCTGACCAACATGGAGAAACCCTGTCTCTACTAAAAACACAAAATTAGCTAGGCATGGTGGCACATGCCTGTAATCCCAGCTTCTCAGGAGGCTGAAGCAGGAGAATCAATTGAACCCGGGAAGCAGAGGTTGCAGTGAGCCAAGATCACGCATTGCACTCCAAGCTGGGCAACAAGAACGAAATTCTGTCTCAAAATAAATAAATAAATAAATAAATAAATAAATAAATAAATAAATA
>NW_022329490.1:510-4819 GCF_002776525.5 Piliocolobus tephrosceles | reverse complement strand
TATTTATTTATTTATTTATTTATTTATTTATTTATTTATTTATTTTGAGACAGAATTTCGTTCTTGTTGCCCAGCTTGGAGTGCAATGCGTGATCTTGGCTCACTGCAACCTCTGCTTCCCGGGTTCAATTGATTCTCCTGCTTCAGCCTCCTGAGAAGCTGGGATTACAGGCATGTGCCACCATGCCTAGCTAATTTTGTGTTTTTAGTAGAGACAGGGTTTCTCCATGTTGGTCAGGCTGTTCCAAACTCCTGACCTCAGGTGATGCACCCGCCTCGGCCTCCCAAAGTATTGGGATTACAGGCATGAGCCACCAGGCCCGGCGATTATTAGGTTATTAATCCACCCAGTTGCCCTTATCCAGCCCATATATTTCCATCTTCTCCACAAACATATCATGCAAAGTTGTCGAAAATCTTGGAATTGAGGCTATTGTATTCTCATACTTGCCAATTTATAACAGCAATTTAAAAAATAAAAATATACTGGGAAATTTAGTAAGCAATTTAAGGTTCTGATGAGCATTATTTCCTTTTTTCAGAATTTTCCAAATAGACCCTCAAAAACTGTTGCTAGAATGTTTTACAGGATTAATAGCAGACATGCTGATATAGTCTTTGCAAAATAAACTGTACTCCCCTCTTGACGTTTGGAATAACTTTTGCCCATTTCTGTAGTCTAGACATCTTTGATAATGTCCATCATCTCTCAAAGGTCACAAACAATGGTCCAGTCCTCTCATTTGCAAATTGGTATCTGGGGCTGTCATTCATGTAGATTAGGAAACCTGGGCTCACCGAGAGCAGTTAGGACTCTCTGACGGTCATTCCTCCCCTAACTAGTGTTTGTTCTCTCTGGTTAGTCTGAAGATCATTCCCTTTGCCAAAAAAGAAATACTTAATGCCCAAGCACCTAAGTTTCCATGGCACCTATAAAATACTGGAAGCTGACAGTATTTCTGATTGAATAGGTGATAGGAATGGAGTAGGGACCAGACACTGGAGAGGACTGGAGAGAAAGAAAGAAAACTGTTTCTCTTTTCAGATGACATGAATGACTGTGTACATAGTAAAGCTTTGTCTGCTAAATCCAACATCTGGATTAGTTCAGAGTTTGTTTTTATTAACTGCTTTTTTCCTTGGGTAACATTTTCCTGCTACTTTGCTGTTGCACTGATTATTTTTGCTTTGTAAAACAAAACAACTACCCCAAAGCTTAATGGTTTAAAACAACAACTGTTTTATGGGTTCTCATAGATTCTGTGGGTCAGGAAATTTGGAGAGGGCACAATAAGTATTGTTTGTCTCTGTTCCGCCGCTGGAAAGACCAGAAAGTGGTGACTTGATTCTTGGTGGAATTACATGGACATTCCTTTACTAGCATGTCTGATGCCGGGGTTAGGATGATTTGACATCTAGACCCACTGGCTTTACTACCAACATGTGGCTTGGCTTTCTCACACCGTTGGCCTGGGTGCTCTGACTAAACATCTCCCAAAATGCCTCACATCCCAACACTGTTGCAATGGAGATTAAGTTTCTGACACATGAATTTTGGGGGACACATCGAGACTATAGCACCCACCGAGAGTCAAGGGGAAAAGACAGAGACTCTGCCTCTTGATGGGAAGTGTGTCAAAGAATTGGCAGCCATTTTACAAAACCACCATACTGTCCAGAGATTTTTCATTATTATATCTTGGCTATTATTGATGACACATTGTAGAAACTCTGGATTCTGTTATTTTCCTCTGAACTGTGTTGATTTTTGTTCCAGTAGGCAATTCAATTGATCTGTTAACCATCCTGAACTTTAGAAGGCTAGGTTTTATGCTCTATTAGGTAGATCTGTGGATAGATCAGTTCCTACGACCTTCTAAATACAACCTCAAAACTCTGTCTCCCCTGCTTATCTTGACAGGGATTGATTTTAAGCTTTGTTGGGTAGATCTCACTCTGGGACATGACCCTTATTTCTAAGCAATGGCCTTAGGATGTTCGTGGTGTTAATAAAGTATTAACAATATCTCTCCTCTCTCCTCCCACAACGTCCTGCAACATTGCTCTGCCCCTACTGTCTCTGTTTCAACCCCATAGCAGTGGTTCTCTGGCAGGCTTTAGGAGGTCTCACTGTGAGCATGCACCACTCGGCCCAGGACTCCCACACAGACTTCTGCCCCTCCTCTCCACTTATCAGTTCCCTCTTCAGTGACCTCTCCTACAAATTCCAGTCACTTTAGCTGCCCCAAGCTCTGATCTCTCCCTTCTATTCCTAGTGAGACCCCTGTGCTCTGCGTGGACATCAGCTCATAGCACCATGGGGAATTGTCCCCAGGCAGACAGTTGTAGGGTTCACCATAGGAATTTCCCTTCTCTCAAAGATAGCAGTCTTGCACTCTCTGTTGTCCACTGCCTGACAATAGCTGCATATTTTCCTTATTCCTGGGATGCAAGGTGATTTAACATATGCATAGTAATAAACACGATTCACCATATAAGCAGAATTAAAAGCAAAAACCATATGATCATCTCAATAGATGCAGAAAAAGCTTTCAATAAAATCCAACATACCTTCATGGCAAAAACTCTCAACAAACTAGTCATTGAAGGAACATACTTCAAAATAATAAGAGCCATCTATGACAAACCCACAGCCAACATCATACTGAATGGGAAACAGCTGGAAACATTCCCCTTAAGAACAGGAACAAGACAAGGATGCTCACTCTCACCACTTCTATTCAATATAGTACTGGCAGTCATAGCCAGAGCAATCAGGCAACAGAAACAAGGAAAAGACATCCAAATCTGTCTTTCTTCACTGTTGGTATGATAATAACTAGAAAACCTTAAAGAGGCTGCTGAAAGGCTCCTAGAACTGATAAGTGATTTCAGTAAAATTTCAGGATGCAAAATCAATGCACAAAAATTAGTTATTCTATACACCAATAACGTTCAAGCTGAGAGCCAAATCAAGAATGCAATCCCATTTACAACACACACACACCCCCTAGGAATACATCTAACAAAGGAGATGAAAGATCTCTGCAGGGATAACCACAAAATACTGCTGAAAGAAAGCATAGATGACACAAGCAAATGGAAGAACATTCCGTGCTCACAGGTTGAAAGAATCAGTAATATTAAAATAGCCATACTGCCCAAAGCAATCTGGAGATTTAATGCTATTCCTATCAAGCTTCCAATGTTTCTCACACAATTAGAAGAAAACTATTCTAAAATTCATATGAAACTCAGAAGCAGCTCCATTCGCCAAATCAATTCTAAGAAAAAAAAAAGGCAGAGGCATCACATCAGCTGACTTCAAGCTATCCTATAAGGCTACAGTAACCAAAACAGAACGGCACTGGTACATAGTGAAAACATGCAGTATTTGGTTTTCTGTTGTTGCATTCATTCACTTACAATAATGGCTGGAACAGAATAGAGAACCCAGAAATAAAGCTGCACGTCTGCAGCCATCTGATCTTTGACAAAGTTGGCACAAATAAACAATGGGAAAAGGTATTCCCTATTCAATAAATGGTGCTGGGATAGTTGGCTATTTATATGCAGAAAAATGAAACTGGACCCTTAACTTTCACCATATGCAAAAATCAACTCAAGATGGATTGTAGTTGTTTTTTTGTTTTGTTTTGTTTTGTTTTTGAGGCGTCTTGCTCTTGTCGCCTAGGCTGCAGTGCAGTGGCATGATCTCAGATCACTGCAACCTCCACCTCCTGGCTTCTAGCAATTCTCCTGACTCAGCCTCTTGAGTAGCTGGGATTACAGGTGCCTGCCACCATGCCGAGCTAATTTTTGTATTTTTAGTAGAGATGGAGTTTCACCATGATGCCCAGGCTTGTCTCAAACTCCCTACCTCAGGTGATCCAACTGCCTTGGCCTCCCAGAGTACTGAGATTACAGGCGTGGCTCACCACGCTCAGCCGGATTGAAGATTTAAATATAAGACTTCAAACTATAAGAATCCTAGAAGAGGCCAGGCGCAGTGGCTTATGCCTATAATCCCAGCACTTTGGGAGGCCGAGGCGGGCAGATCACGAGATCAGGAGATTGAGACCATCCTGGCTAACACGGTGAAACCCTGTCTCTACTAAAAATACAAAAAATTAGCCGAGCGTGGTGGCAGGCGCCTGTAGTCCCAGCTACTCGGGAGGCTGAGGCAGGAGAATGGCGTGAACCCAGGAGGCAGAGCTTGCAGTGAGCTGAGATTGTGCCACTGCACTCCAGCCTGGGCAACAGAGCGAGACTCCATCTCAAAAAAAAAAAAAAAAAAAAAAAAAGAAAA
>NW_022329490.1:0-410 GCF_002776525.5 Piliocolobus tephrosceles | reverse complement strand
AAAAAAAAAGAATCCTAGAAGAAATTTTCAGAAATACCATTCTGGACATTGGCCTTGGGAAAGAATTTATAACAAGTCCTTGAAAGCAACTGCGACAAAACCAAAAATTGACAAGTGAGACCTAATTAAACTGAAGCACTTCTGCCAGGCAAAAAGAAACTATCAACAGAGTAAACAGACAACCTACAGAATGGGAGAACATATTTGCAAACTGTGCAGCCAACAATGGTCTAATACTCAGAATCTATAAGAAACTTAATTCAACAAGCAATAACCAAATAATCCCATTAAAAATTGGGCAAAGAACATGAACAGACACTTCTCAAAAGAAGACATACAAGTGGGCAATAAACATGAAAAAACTCTGAACATCTCTAATCATCAGAGAAATGCAAATCAAAACCACAGTG
>NW_022329489.1:4409-4819 GCF_002776525.5 Piliocolobus tephrosceles | reverse complement strand
CACTGTGGTTTTGATTTGCATTTCTCTGATGATTAGAGATGTTCAGAGTTTTTTCATGTTTATTGCCCACTTGTATGTCTTCTTTTGAGAAGTGTCTGTTCATGTTCTTTGCCCAATTTTTAATGGGATTATTTGGTTATTGCTTGTTGAATTAAGTTTCTTATAGATTCTGAGTATTAGACCATTGTTGGCTGCACAGTTTGCAAATATGTTCTCCCATTCTGTAGGTTGTCTGTTTACTCTGTTGATAGTTTCTTTTTGCCTGGCAGAAGTGCTTCAGTTTAATTAGGTCTCACTTGTCAATTTTTGGTTTTGTCGCAGTTGCTTTCAAGGACTTGTTATAAATTCTTTCCCAAGGCCAATGTCCAGAATGGTATTTCTGAAAATTTCTTCTAGGATTCTTTTTTTTT
>NW_022329489.1:0-4309 GCF_002776525.5 Piliocolobus tephrosceles | reverse complement strand
TTTTCTTTTTTTTTTTTTTTTTTTTTTTTTGAGATGGAGTCTCGCTCTGTTGCCCAGGCTGGAGTGCAGTGGCACAATCTCAGCTCACTGCAAGCTCTGCCTCCTGGGTTCACGCCATTCTCCTGCCTCAGCCTCCCGAGTAGCTGGGACTACAGGCGCCTGCCACCACGCTCGGCTAATTTTTTGTATTTTTAGTAGAGACAGGGTTTCACCGTGTTAGCCAGGATGGTCTCAATCTCCTGATCTCGTGATCTGCCCGCCTCGGCCTCCCAAAGTGCTGGGATTATAGGCATAAGCCACTGCGCCTGGCCTCTTCTAGGATTCTTATAGTTTGAAGTCTTATATTTAAATCTTCAATCCGGCTGAGCGTGGTGAGCCACGCCTGTAATCTCAGTACTCTGGGAGGCCAAGGCAGTTGGATCACCTGAGGTAGGGAGTTTGAGACAAGCCTGGGCATCATGGTGAAACTCCATCTCTACTAAAAATACAAAAATTAGCTCGGCATGGTGGCAGGCACCTGTAATCCCAGCTACTCAAGAGGCTGAGTCAGGAGAATTGCTAGAAGCCAGGAGGTGGAGGTTGCAGTGATCTGAGATCATGCCACTGCACTGCAGCCTAGGCGACAAGAGCAAGACGCCTCAAAAACAAAACAAAACAAAACAAAAAAACAACTACAATCCATCTTGAGTTGATTTTTGCATATGGTGAAAGTTAAGGGTCCAGTTTCATTTTTCTGCATATAAATAGCCAACTATCCCAGCACCATTTATTGAATAGGGAATACCTTTTCCCATTGTTTATTTGTGCCAACTTTGTCAAAGATCAGATGGCTGCAGACGTGCAGCTTTATTTCTGGGTTCTCTATTCTGTTCCAGCCATTATTGTAAGTGAATGAATGCAACAACAGAAAACCAAATACTGCATGTTTTCACTATGTACCAGTGCCGTTCTGTTTTGGTTACTGTAGCCTTATAGGATAGCTTGAAGTCAGCTGATGTGATGCCTCTGCCTTTTTTTTTTCTTAGAATTGATTTGGCGAATGGAGCTGCTTCTGAGTTTCATATGAATTTTAGAATAGTTTTCTTCTAATTGTGTGAGAAACATTGGAAGCTTGATAGGAATAGCATTAAATCTCCAGATTGCTTTGGGCAGTATGGCTATTTTAATATTACTGATTCTTTCAACCTGTGAGCACGGAATGTTCTTCCATTTGCTTGTGTCATCTATGCTTTCTTTCAGCAGTATTTTGTGGTTATCCCTGCAGAGATCTTTCATCTCCTTTGTTAGATGTATTCCTAGGGGGTGTGTGTGTGTTGTAAATGGGATTGCATTCTTGATTTGGCTCTCAGCTTGAACGTTATTGGTGTATAGAATAACTAATTTTTGTGCATTGATTTTGCATCCTGAAATTTTACTGAAATCACTTATCAGTTCTAGGAGCCTTTCAGCAGCCTCTTTAAGGTTTTCTAGTTATTATCATACCAACAGTGAAGAAAGACAGATTTGGATGTCTTTTCCTTGTTTCTGTTGCCTGATTGCTCTGGCTATGACTGCCAGTACTATATTGAATAGAAGTGGTGAGAGTGAGCATCCTTGTCTTGTTCCTGTTCTTAAGGGGAATGTTTCCAGCTGTTTCCCATTCAGTATGATGTTGGCTGTGGGTTTGTCATAGATGGCTCTTATTATTTTGAAGTATGTTCCTTCAATGACTAGTTTGTTGAGAGTTTTTGCCACGAAGGTATGTTGGATTTTATTGAAAGCTTTTTCTGCATCTATTGAGATGATCATATGGTTTTTGCTTTTAATTCTGCTTATATGGTGAATCATGTTTATTACTATGCATATGTTAAATCACCTTGCATCCCAGGAATAAGGAAAATATGCAGCTATTGTCAGGCAGTGGACAACAGAGAGTGCAAGACTGCTATCTTTGAGAGAAGGGAAATTCCTATGGTGAACCCTACAACTGTCTGCCTGGGGACAATTCCCCATGGTGCTATGAGCTGATGTCCACGCAGAGCACAGGGGTCTCACTAGGAATAGAAGGGAGAGATCAGAGCTTGGGGCAGCTAAAGTGACTGGAATTTGTAGGAGAGGTCACTGAAGAGGGAACTGATAAGTGGAGAGGAGGGGCAGAAGTCTGTGTGGGAGTCCTGGGCCGAGTGGTGCATGCTCACAGTGAGACCTCCTAAAGCCTGCCAGAGAACCACTGCTATGGGGTTGAAACAGAGACAGTAGGGGCAGAGCAATGTTGCAGGACGTTGTGGGAGGAGAGAGGAGAGATATTGTTAATACTTTATTAACACCACGAACATCCTAAGGCCATTGCTTAGAAATAAGGGTCATGTCCCAGAGTGAGATCTACCCAACAAAGCTTAAAATCAATCCCTGTCAAGATAAGCAGGGGAGACAGAGTTTTGAGGTTGTATTTAGAAGGTCGTAGGAACTGATCTATCCACAGATCTACCTAATAGAGCATAAAACCTAGCCTTCTAAAGTTCAGGATGGTTAACAGATCAATTGAATTGCCTACTGGAACAAAAATCAACACAGTTCAGAGGAAAATAACAGAATCCAGAGTTTCTACAATGTGTCATCAATAATAGCCAAGATATAATAATGAAAAATCTCTGGACAGTATGGTGGTTTTGTAAAATGGCTGCCAATTCTTTGACACACTTCCCATCAAGAGGCAGAGTCTCTGTCTTTTCCCCTTGACTCTCGGTGGGTGCTATAGTCTCGATGTGTCCCCCAAAATTCATGTGTCAGAAACTTAATCTCCATTGCAACAGTGTTGGGATGTGAGGCATTTTGGGAGATGTTTAGTCAGAGCACCCAGGCCAACGGTGTGAGAAAGCCAAGCCACATGTTGGTAGTAAAGCCAGTGGGTCTAGATGTCAAATCATCCTAACCCCGGCATCAGACATGCTAGTAAAGGAATGTCCATGTAATTCCACCAAGAATCAAGTCACCACTTTCTGGTCTTTCCAGCGGCGGAACAGAGACAAACAATACTTATTGTGCCCTCTCCAAATTTCCTGACCCACAGAATCTATGAGAACCCATAAAACAGTTGTTGTTTTAAACCATTAAGCTTTGGGGTAGTTGTTTTGTTTTACAAAGCAAAAATAATCAGTGCAACAGCAAAGTAGCAGGAAAATGTTACCCAAGGAAAAAAGCAGTTAATAAAAACAAACTCTGAACTAATCCAGATGTTGGATTTAGCAGACAAAGCTTTACTATGTACACAGTCATTCATGTCATCTGAAAAGAGAAACAGTTTTCTTTCTTTCTCTCCAGTCCTCTCCAGTGTCTGGTCCCTACTCCATTCCTATCACCTATTCAATCAGAAATACTGTCAGCTTCCAGTATTTTATAGGTGCCATGGAAACTTAGGTGCTTGGGCATTAAGTATTTCTTTTTTGGCAAAGGGAATGATCTTCAGACTAACCAGAGAGAACAAACACTAGTTAGGGGAGGAATGACCGTCAGAGAGTCCTAACTGCTCTCGGTGAGCCCAGGTTTCCTAATCTACATGAATGACAGCCCCAGATACCAATTTGCAAATGAGAGGACTGGACCATTGTTTGTGACCTTTGAGAGATGATGGACATTATCAAAGATGTCTAGACTACAGAAATGGGCAAAAGTTATTCCAAACGTCAAGAGGGGAGTACAGTTTATTTTGCAAAGACTATATCAGCATGTCTGCTATTAATCCTGTAAAACATTCTAGCAACAGTTTTTGAGGGTCTATTTGGAAAATTCTGAAAAAAGGAAATAATGCTCATCAGAACCTTAAATTGCTTACTAAATTTCCCAGTATATTTTTATTTTTTAAATTGCTGTTATAAATTGGCAAGTATGAGAATACAATAGCCTCAATTCCAAGATTTTCGACAACTTTGCATGATATGTTTGTGGAGAAGATGGAAATATATGGGCTGGATAAGGGCAACTGGGTGGATTAATAACCTAATAATCGCCGGGCCTGGTGGCTCATGCCTGTAATCCCAATACTTTGGGAGGCCGAGGCGGGTGCATCACCTGAGGTCAGGAGTTTGGAACAGCCTGACCAACATGGAGAAACCCTGTCTCTACTAAAAACACAAAATTAGCTAGGCATGGTGGCACATGCCTGTAATCCCAGCTTCTCAGGAGGCTGAAGCAGGAGAATCAATTGAACCCGGGAAGCAGAGGTTGCAGTGAGCCAAGATCACGCATTGCACTCCAAGCTGGGCAACAAGAACGAAATTCTGTCTCAAAATAAATAAATAAATAAATAAATAAATAAATAAATAAATAAATA
>NW_022329488.1:510-4819 GCF_002776525.5 Piliocolobus tephrosceles | reverse complement strand
TATTTATTTATTTATTTATTTATTTATTTATTTATTTATTTATTTTGAGACAGAATTTCGTTCTTGTTGCCCAGCTTGGAGTGCAATGCGTGATCTTGGCTCACTGCAACCTCTGCTTCCCGGGTTCAATTGATTCTCCTGCTTCAGCCTCCTGAGAAGCTGGGATTACAGGCATGTGCCACCATGCCTAGCTAATTTTGTGTTTTTAGTAGAGACAGGGTTTCTCCATGTTGGTCAGGCTGTTCCAAACTCCTGACCTCAGGTGATGCACCCGCCTCGGCCTCCCAAAGTATTGGGATTACAGGCATGAGCCACCAGGCCCGGCGATTATTAGGTTATTAATCCACCCAGTTGCCCTTATCCAGCCCATATATTTCCATCTTCTCCACAAACATATCATGCAAAGTTGTCGAAAATCTTGGAATTGAGGCTATTGTATTCTCATACTTGCCAATTTATAACAGCAATTTAAAAAATAAAAATATACTGGGAAATTTAGTAAGCAATTTAAGGTTCTGATGAGCATTATTTCCTTTTTTCAGAATTTTCCAAATAGACCCTCAAAAACTGTTGCTAGAATGTTTTACAGGATTAATAGCAGACATGCTGATATAGTCTTTGCAAAATAAACTGTACTCCCCTCTTGACGTTTGGAATAACTTTTGCCCATTTCTGTAGTCTAGACATCTTTGATAATGTCCATCATCTCTCAAAGGTCACAAACAATGGTCCAGTCCTCTCATTTGCAAATTGGTATCTGGGGCTGTCATTCATGTAGATTAGGAAACCTGGGCTCACCGAGAGCAGTTAGGACTCTCTGACGGTCATTCCTCCCCTAACTAGTGTTTGTTCTCTCTGGTTAGTCTGAAGATCATTCCCTTTGCCAAAAAAGAAATACTTAATGCCCAAGCACCTAAGTTTCCATGGCACCTATAAAATACTGGAAGCTGACAGTATTTCTGATTGAATAGGTGATAGGAATGGAGTAGGGACCAGACACTGGAGAGGACTGGAGAGAAAGAAAGAAAACTGTTTCTCTTTTCAGATGACATGAATGACTGTGTACATAGTAAAGCTTTGTCTGCTAAATCCAACATCTGGATTAGTTCAGAGTTTGTTTTTATTAACTGCTTTTTTCCTTGGGTAACATTTTCCTGCTACTTTGCTGTTGCACTGATTATTTTTGCTTTGTAAAACAAAACAACTACCCCAAAGCTTAATGGTTTAAAACAACAACTGTTTTATGGGTTCTCATAGATTCTGTGGGTCAGGAAATTTGGAGAGGGCACAATAAGTATTGTTTGTCTCTGTTCCGCCGCTGGAAAGACCAGAAAGTGGTGACTTGATTCTTGGTGGAATTACATGGACATTCCTTTACTAGCATGTCTGATGCCGGGGTTAGGATGATTTGACATCTAGACCCACTGGCTTTACTACCAACATGTGGCTTGGCTTTCTCACACCGTTGGCCTGGGTGCTCTGACTAAACATCTCCCAAAATGCCTCACATCCCAACACTGTTGCAATGGAGATTAAGTTTCTGACACATGAATTTTGGGGGACACATCGAGACTATAGCACCCACCGAGAGTCAAGGGGAAAAGACAGAGACTCTGCCTCTTGATGGGAAGTGTGTCAAAGAATTGGCAGCCATTTTACAAAACCACCATACTGTCCAGAGATTTTTCATTATTATATCTTGGCTATTATTGATGACACATTGTAGAAACTCTGGATTCTGTTATTTTCCTCTGAACTGTGTTGATTTTTGTTCCAGTAGGCAATTCAATTGATCTGTTAACCATCCTGAACTTTAGAAGGCTAGGTTTTATGCTCTATTAGGTAGATCTGTGGATAGATCAGTTCCTACGACCTTCTAAATACAACCTCAAAACTCTGTCTCCCCTGCTTATCTTGACAGGGATTGATTTTAAGCTTTGTTGGGTAGATCTCACTCTGGGACATGACCCTTATTTCTAAGCAATGGCCTTAGGATGTTCGTGGTGTTAATAAAGTATTAACAATATCTCTCCTCTCTCCTCCCACAACGTCCTGCAACATTGCTCTGCCCCTACTGTCTCTGTTTCAACCCCATAGCAGTGGTTCTCTGGCAGGCTTTAGGAGGTCTCACTGTGAGCATGCACCACTCGGCCCAGGACTCCCACACAGACTTCTGCCCCTCCTCTCCACTTATCAGTTCCCTCTTCAGTGACCTCTCCTACAAATTCCAGTCACTTTAGCTGCCCCAAGCTCTGATCTCTCCCTTCTATTCCTAGTGAGACCCCTGTGCTCTGCGTGGACATCAGCTCATAGCACCATGGGGAATTGTCCCCAGGCAGACAGTTGTAGGGTTCACCATAGGAATTTCCCTTCTCTCAAAGATAGCAGTCTTGCACTCTCTGTTGTCCACTGCCTGACAATAGCTGCATATTTTCCTTATTCCTGGGATGCAAGGTGATTTAACATATGCATAGTAATAAACATGATTCACCATATAAGCAGAATTAAAAGCAAAAACCATATGATCATCTCAATAGATGCAGAAAAAGCTTTCAATAAAATCCAACATACCTTCGTGGCAAAAACTCTCAACAAACTAGTCATTGAAGGAACATACTTCAAAATAATAAGAGCCATCTATGACAAACCCACAGCCAACATCATACTGAATGGGAAACAGCTGGAAACATTCCCCTTAAGAACAGGAACAAGACAAGGATGCTCACTCTCACCACTTCTATTCAATATAGTACTGGCAGTCATAGCCAGAGCAATCAGGCAACAGAAACAAGGAAAAGACATCCAAATCTGTCTTTCTTCACTGTTGGTATGATAATAACTAGAAAACCTTAAAGAGGCTGCTGAAAGGCTCCTAGAACTGATAAGTGATTTCAGTAAAATTTCAGGATGCAAAATCAATGCACAAAAATTAGTTATTCTATACACCAATAACGTTCAAGCTGAGAGCCAAATCAAGAATGCAATCCCATTTACAACACACACACACCCCCTAGGAATACATCTAACAAAGGAGATGAAAGATCTCTGCAGGGATAACCACAAAATACTGCTGAAAGAAAGCATAGATGACACAAGCAAATGGAAGAACATTCCGTGCTCACAGGTTGAAAGAATCAGTAATATTAAAATAGCCATACTGCCCAAAGCAATCTGGAGATTTAATGCTATTCCTATCAAGCTTCCAATGTTTCTCACACAATTAGAAGAAAACTATTCTAAAATTCATATGAAACTCAGAAGCAGCTCCATTCGCCAAATCAATTCTAAGAAAAAAAAAAGGCAGAGGCATCACATCAGCTGACTTCAAGCTATCCTATAAGGCTACAGTAACCAAAACAGAACGGCACTGGTACATAGTGAAAACATGCAGTATTTGGTTTTCTGTTGTTGCATTCATTCACTTACAATAATGGCTGGAACAGAATAGAGAACCCAGAAATAAAGCTGCACGTCTGCAGCCATCTGATCTTTGACAAAGTTGGCACAAATAAACAATGGGAAAAGGTATTCCCTATTCAATAAATGGTGCTGGGATAGTTGGCTATTTATATGCAGAAAAATGAAACTGGACCCTTAACTTTCACCATATGCAAAAATCAACTCAAGATGGATTGTAGTTGTTTTTTTGTTTTGTTTTGTTTTGTTTTTGAGGCGTCTTGCTCTTGTCGCCTAGGCTGCAGTGCAGTGGCATGATCTCAGATCACTGCAACCTCCACCTCCTGGCTTCTAGCAATTCTCCTGACTCAGCCTCTTGAGTAGCTGGGATTACAGGTGCCTGCCACCATGCCGAGCTAATTTTTGTATTTTTAGTAGAGATGGAGTTTCACCATGATGCCCAGGCTTGTCTCAAACTCCCTACCTCAGGTGATCCAACTGCCTTGGCCTCCCAGAGTACTGAGATTACAGGCGTGGCTCACCACGCTCAGCCGGATTGAAGATTTAAATATAAGACTTCAAACTATAAGAATCCTAGAAGAGGCCAGGCGCAGTGGCTTATGCCTATAATCCCAGCACTTTGGGAGGCCGAGGCGGGCAGATCACGAGATCAGGAGATTGAGACCATCCTGGCTAACACGGTGAAACCCTGTCTCTACTAAAAATACAAAAAATTAGCCGAGCGTGGTGGCAGGCGCCTGTAGTCCCAGCTACTCGGGAGGCTGAGGCAGGAGAATGGCGTGAACCCAGGAGGCAGAGCTTGCAGTGAGCTGAGATTGTGCCACTGCACTCCAGCCTGGGCAACAGAGCGAGACTCCATCTCAAAAAAAAAAAAAAAAAAAAAAAAAGAAAA
>NW_022329488.1:0-410 GCF_002776525.5 Piliocolobus tephrosceles | reverse complement strand
AAAAAAAAAGAATCCTAGAAGAAATTTTCAGAAATACCATTCTGGACATTGGCCTTGGGAAAGAATTTATAACAAGTCCTTGAAAGCAACTGCGACAAAACCAAAAATTGACAAGTGAGACCTAATTAAACTGAAGCACTTCTGCCAGGCAAAAAGAAACTATCAACAGAGTAAACAGACAACCTACAGAATGGGAGAACATATTTGCAAACTGTGCAGCCAACAATGGTCTAATACTCAGAATCTATAAGAAACTTAATTCAACAAGCAATAACCAAATAATCCCATTAAAAATTGGGCAAAGAACATGAACAGACACTTCTCAAAAGAAGACATACAAGTGGGCAATAAACATGAAAAAACTCTGAACATCTCTAATCATCAGAGAAATGCAAATCAAAACCACAGTG
>NW_022329487.1:0-1297 GCF_002776525.5 Piliocolobus tephrosceles | reverse complement strand
TCTCACAGAATTATACTGTTCCTTTCATTGAGCAGTTTTCTAACATTTTTTTCGTGTAATCTGCAAAGTGATATTTGGGAGCACTTTGAGGCCTATAGTGAAAAAGGAAATATCCTCAGATAAAAACTAGAAGGAAGCTTTCTGAGAAACTGAATTGTGATGTTTGAATTCATGTCACAGAATTACACTGTACTTTTCATTGAGCTGTTTGATAGTACTGTTTTCGTGGAATCTGCAAGGGGATACTTGGAAGAGCATTGAGGCCTATGGTAAAAAACTAAATATCCTCAGATAAAAACTAGAAAGAAACTTTCTGAGACACTGCTTTGTGATGTGTGAATTCATCTCACAGAGTTACACTTTTGTTTTCATATAGCAGTTTTCTAACACAGTTTTCATGGAATCTGTAATGGGATATTTTGGAGTGCATTGGATCTTATGGTGACAAAGGAAATATCCTCAGGAAAAAACTGGATGGTAGCTTTATGAGGATCTACAGAGGGATATTTTGGAGCGAGTTGAGGCCTATGGTGAAAAAGGAATTATCCTCTGAAAAAAACTAGAAAGAAGCTTTATGAGAAACTGCTTTGTGATGTGTGAATTCATCTCATTGAGTTACACCATTCTTTTCATGGAATAGTTTTGTAGCACTGTGTTTGGGGAATCTGAGAAGGGATAATTTGAATCACATTGAAGCCTATGGTGACAAAGGAAATATCCTCAGGTAAAAACATAAAGAAGCTTTCTGAGAAAGTTCTTTGTGATGTGTGAATTTCTGTCACAAAGTTTCATCTTTCTATTCATGGCACAGTTTTCTAACACTGTTTTCATGGAATCTGCAACGTGATATTTGGGAGCACATTGAGGCCTATAGTGAAAAAGGAAATAACCACAGATAAAAACTAGAAAGAAGTTCTGTGAGAAACTGCTTGGTGATCTATGCATTCATATCCCAGAGTTAGAGTGTCCTTTTCTTAGAGCAGTTTGCTGACACTGTTTTCTTGGATTCTGTAATCTGATATTTCAGAGTGCATTGAAGCTTATGGTGGCATAAGAAGTATCCTCATATAAGAAGTAGAGAGAAGCTTTCTGAGAAACCGCTTTGTGATGTGTTAATTCAGCTCACAGAGTTACAAAATTCTCCTGAATCAGATTGGTAAAACTGGTTTCAGGGAAACTGAGAAGGGATAGTTTGGATCACATTGAAGCCTATGGTGACAAAGGAAATATCCTCAGACAAAAACTCAATATAAGCTTTCTGAGAAATTTTTTTGTGATGTGTGAATTCATCTCCCAG
>NW_022329476.1:0-3884 GCF_002776525.5 Piliocolobus tephrosceles | reverse complement strand
GATTACAGGTGTGAGCCACTGTGCCTGGCCGACAGAGGATATATTTTTGAGCTCTACATTTCAGAGTTCTTTTCTCTAGCCCTGGCCTGGGTCCCAAACAGGGAACTTAATTCACTCTATCACTGAAGTATACTCTTGCTTTGATGCCATTGGTATGTTGTCCTAGAGATTTGCTGTGGCTGCCAGGAGCGTTTCATAGTTAAGAACTGATGCAACCTCTCTTTTGTCAGTTTATGAGTCTATAAACCATCTTGTTTCCTTTCGTATTATCTCCCTGGAACTGGAAGGTCAGAGATGAAGTTTTCTTAGATTCTAAGTCTCAGTCTTTGGTATCTACCTTTGCCTGTCTCCCATGTCACCTGCTGGTTTTTTTTTTTTTCCCACCTGTTTTTCATTTTAATGTTTTTATTGGATAGATGTCTATTATTGCAGGCTACCTCAAAACATTTTTGGATGTTGACAGGATATAAGTATGAATAATATGTAAAAGATAACTTATTCTAGTTCTTTTGAGCAGAGGATTTGGTTTCAATATGTGGCCCTATTAAAACTTTTGTTAAGTCCAAGTACTTTCTGAACTTCAGTTTCCTCACCTGTAAAATGGAGTTAGTTGTTAGTAATACCTGTTCTGCCTAACTCAGGAGATTGTTTTGAGGATGAAATGAAATCATGAGTGTAATGGAATTTTGTAAATTTTAAATGAAATATTGTATTACCTAAGATTTTTTTTTTTTAATGCCGTATTAAGAATGGAATCAATCTGGGTTTTCCTTTGAAATCCCAAATGTTTAATGTACAGAGAAGTTTTAATGTGTCTGTTGGGGAGCTTCATTAGGATTGTTTTCTATCTTTAATTGGCCAGTATTGTTTTATATTTTAGCATTTTTGGGGACCATCAAAATTTGTGTTTCAGTTATCATTAATATTTTACAAAGTTATTGAATGTGCATGATTTAGTCTTTAACAATCTCTTCAATTATTTACATTCCCATGTAAAAAATGAAGTAATGAGCATCCATGTAAATAACATTCCCATGCTTTAATGAAGCATAATTTCTTGACATTGCAGTTTCTAAGTGCCCTGTCTTGAGGTTGGGAAACCTAAAGGGCAGTTAAAAGGCAGTCAGAGGTCAAGGTCAGCAAAGCATCACCTTTGACATTTGAAATCCAGCAGCAGGTATCACAGTGAACCCCATTCCAGCATCCAGGAAGTTTCTCTGCCCTGCCTCTTCTCCAGCCACCTCAGAATCTGCGTCTGCAGTGTTGGTCCTGCTTTCCTCTCCTCTGCCTTTTCTTTCTCTTCACCAACTTCTACCGAGTGCCTCTGATGTCCCAGACAGTGGCAGTGGGAGTATAAAGGCTAATAAACCCCGTCTTGGTCCTCAAAGAATTTATGTTTTCTGTGCAGATATTAAGTTATACTGTCATATATAGTGTTGACAAACATTGATACAGATTTTCTGTGAAGTGCAGAAGCACCGTCGTAGAAGCAGAGATGCAGAGGCAGCACTGGTGACTCACACATGGAGAGCTGGAGTTCTTGGTCTAGTGGGATAAACTGACCTGGACATCATTTCAGTGCAGCGGAGTGAGTGCTGGGATGGGCTCCCTCGGGGCATCTGGGGCTGGGTTTGTCTGGTGTTTCGTCTTCTGTGTGGTACTTAGAGTTTATCAGTAAGATGAGCATTGGGAGGTTTCTAAGTGAAAGGAAAGGGAATCACTTACCTGAAACCTAAAATTTGTAGGTGTTCTGGGCCACTTATAATTCACTGAATTTGTTTTGTCAGAGCAAGTCTATCATCTCTTTTGGATGGAGTGTGGCCAGCCCTGCCTTACGAAGTAAAGAAATCAGAAAACGCTTGTCAGGTGTCAATACTGTGCCAGACACTCTTCTAGGGGTTTCCACATAAATCACTGTATTCATTTCTGTTGCTGCTTTACCACATTTCCACATATTTCGTGGCTTAAGACATTTGAAATTGTATCATCTCACAGTTCTGTGGGGCAGAAGTCTGACGTGGGTGTCACTGGGCAAAAATCACCGTGTGGACTGGGCTGCATTCCACACTGGAGAATTGTTTCCAAGCACTTTTGGCCAAATCTAGTTCCTTGTGGTTGCAGGACTGAGGTGTCTGTTCCCTTCCTGGCAATCTGTTGAGGGCTGCCCTCAGCTCCTGAGGCCTCTATCTGGTCTTTGCACGTGGTCCCATCAGCTCAGGACTAGCTGGGCCAGTGACCTGGTCAGGCTCTCCAGTTCCCCTGTGTGCATTTCTCTTCTTCCAGTCGGATAAAGTCCTATGCCCTATTTTAAAATAATTTTCTGAGATGGAGTCTTCATACTATTGGCCAGGCTGGAGTGCAGTGGCATGATCTCAGCTTGCTGCAACCTCTACCTCCCGGGTTCAAGTGATTCTCCTGCTTCAGCCTCCTGAGTAGCTGAGACTACAGGTGCCCGCCATGATGCCTGACTAATTTTTGTATTTTTAGTAGAGATGGGGTTTCACCATTTTAGCCAGGGTGGTCTCCATCTCTTGATCTCGTGATCTGCCTGCCTTAGCCTCTCAAAGTGCAGAGATAACAGGGGTGAGCCACCTCGCCTGGCCAGTTCTATGCTCTTAGAGGCTCATGGGATTAGATTGGACCTCCCTGGATAGCCCAGGATACTTCTCCTAAGGCCTGTGGCAAAGCCCTTTTGCTGCGTGACATAGTCACAGGTCTTGGGGGTTGGAATCTCCCACCACAGTTACCGATCCACTTACTACAGCAGCCTGGGAGGTGCTTTTCATTGCCCCTGGTTAACAGATACCTTTTTTTATTTTTATTTTTTTGCAAATTGACAGGAACATAAAGATCCCTCTTTTTTTTTTTTTTTCTTTTTTTTGAGATGGAGTCTCATTCTGTTGACTGGGCTGGAGTGCAGTGGTGCGATCTTGGCTCACCTCAACTTCCACCTCCCGGGTTCAAGCATTTCTCCTGCCTCAGCCTCCTGAGTGGCTGGGACCACAGGCACGTGCCCCCAAGCCCGGCTAATTTTTATATTTTTAGTACAGATGGGGTTTCAGTATGTTGACCAGACTGGTCACAAACTCCTGACCTTGTGATCCACCCACCTTGGCCTCCCAAAGTGATAGGATTACAGGCATGAGCCACCGCACCCAGCCATGAAGATCCTTCTTAAATGAAAAAAACGTTCCTCTGACTTGATGTGAGGCTGTTGGTGAGACTGATAGCAGTGGAGACAGGTCCGTCAGAAATGGAGCTAAAGTTTGTGTTTTGAAGTATTTTGATGGACTGCACTGATTATGTAAGTTTTGCTAAGAAGTCATTAGAGTAATTCCTCTACTGGAAGAAACACCCATATGGGGAATTTGGGACCTTGTCTTTTCAAGTTTTACACAAAGGACTCTCCATGGGTGAAAAGTACATGATTCCATGTCCATTTCTAGAATGGAAACAGCTGCATCAACCCAACAGCGACTCACATTCCTGAGTTTGAGAGAATCCGATTGTTTCAAGGCTGAAGCCAAAAGCCCAATAAACAATGTTTGTACCTTTTTTCATAGTTAGGAATTATGTGCATCCTGTGGTCAAGAAACTAACTCTTGGTGGTCACCAAGTAGTTTAAAACCAAGCAGGACCTCATTTTATCATGTGGGTGTTTTTGATTTTTTAAATGAAGTTTTTATTTTCCTGTGCAATAAATGACAAGCTCTGACTTGAAATACATTTCCTTTAATAAACCAGAATCTAGGGCCGGGCGCAGTCGCTCACACCTGTAATCCCAGACTTTGGGAGGCCGAGGAGGGCAGATCATGAGTTCAGGATATTGAGACCAACCTGGCTATAGTGAAACCCTGACTCTACTAAAAATACAAAAAATCAGC
>NW_022329465.1:0-1152 GCF_002776525.5 Piliocolobus tephrosceles | reverse complement strand
AACAGTCTCTCGGACCACAGTGCAAACAAATTAGAACTCAGGATTAAGAAACTTACTCTAAACTGCACAAATACAAGGAAACTGAACAACTTGCTCCTGAATGACTCCTGGATAAGTAACCAAATTAAGGCTTTGAAACCAATAAGAACAAAGACACAACATACTGCAATCTCTAGGACACAGACAGAGCAGTGTGTAGAGAGAAATTTATCGCACTAAATACCCACAGGAGAAAGTGGGAAAGATCTAAAATTGACTCCCTAACATCACAATTCAAAGAACGAGAAAAGCAAGAGCAAACACATTCAAAAGCTAGCAGAGGACAAGAAATAACTAAGACCACAGCAGAACTGAAGGGGAGAGAGACACAAAAAACTCTTCAAAAAATTAATAATCCAGGAGCTGGTGTTTTGAAAAGATCAACAAAATAGACTGCTGGCCAGACTAATAAAGAAGAAAAGAGACAAGAATCAAATAGACACCAAAAATTGATAAAGGGGATATCACCACTAATCCCACAGAAATACAAACTACCATCAGAGAAAACTATCAACACCTCTATGCAAGTAAACTAGAAAATCTTGAAGAAATAAATTCCTGCACACATACACCCTCCCAAGACTAAAGCAGGAAGAAGTTGAATCCCTGAATAGACCAATAACAAGTTCTGAAATTGAGGCAGTAATTAATAGCACACCAACCAAAAAAAGCCCAGGACCAGAAGGATTCACAGCCGAATTCTACCAGATATACAAAAAGGAGCTGATACCATTCCTTCTGAAACTATTCCAAAGAATAGAAAAAGAGGGACTCCTTCCTAACACATTTTATGAGGCCAGCAGCATCCTGATACCAAACCCTGGCAGAGAAGCAACAAAAAGAAAATTTCAGGCCATTATCCCTGGTGAACATCGATGTGAAAATCCTCAGTAAAATACTGACAAACTGAATCCAGCAGCACGTCAAAAAACGTATACACCACGATCAAGTTGACTCTGTCTTTGGAATGCAAGTTTGGTTCAAAATATGCAAATCAATAAACATAATCCATCACATAAACAGAACCCATTACAAAAAAAAACACAATTATCTCAATAGGTGCAGAAAAGGCCTTCAAAAAAATTCAACATGACTTCATGCTAAAAACTCAAA
>NW_022329456.1:0-3201 GCF_002776525.5 Piliocolobus tephrosceles | reverse complement strand
GAACATTTAAATCGAATTTAATTAAACATGGATTAAACTATTTTAATTGTTATTTCCAAATAGTACATCCAAAAGAGACAGGCCTACAGAACTGTCACCCACCAAAAACGTAAAAGTGCCCCCAAAATACTAAAGACAGCAGCAGCCTCACATGTGCCAAGGTGACATTGTGCTACACTAGCCAAGGCCCACTCCAGGAATCACGTAGAGAAAACTTGGAGGTTTATTTGTGTTACACAAATGATCTAAAGGGACAATCCTGTGCTCCCTCTTTTACCTTCAGGGAAAAAAACTCTCAACCTGAGTTTCGTTGTGAAATGTGCAATATTTATGCTCTTAGAGGGAAACAGAAGCACAATTTGCTCAGTAGACACCAAGCCCTGTGTCTGTTCTCACCCCTCCTGGGCTCAGTGTGTTTTGCTCCTGCTCCCCAGGAGCCACGACTGCTGCGTTTGCAGCACCGGGACAGGTTGGATGCTGGGATGAGTGTGTAAGTGACTGACAGTATGACAGCCTAGAGGAAGGAGCCGGCCCCTCAGGACGAGGTCTAGGAAGCAGCCGGCCCCTCAGGGAGAGGCCCTTCTTCCGCCACGAGCCAGGATGCAGGTGCAAGGCTGCTTCTTTAGGAAAACTCCAACTGCAGATGGGAAGCGGAGGCCTCTTTTTAAAGGCAGCCTCCAGCAGGGAACAGACTTAACTGGAGGCAACATGTAGATGGAAAGCAGACGGAGCCTCTCCGAGCCCAGCCCCACATGCAAATCTAGACTATCAGAGAAGCGTGACACCCACTTATTTCAAGATCTATAATGCACGGTGAACAATCTCTCCTCGGACTGATTTTAATGCTTGCTACCTTGGCAGCTGCAGCACCACACACATGAGATTTTGAAGACTACAGGTGTCTGTGCATTCTTTCCAATAGAATCCTTTTGATTTAAGTGAGACTGACTTTGGTTAGGTACGTTTTAGTTTTGCCTACTTCTCCCTCATATTTTTTTGTGTGTCATAAATGTATGGTATAAAACGACTTTGGTAACATAAATGAGAATTCCCACTGAAATAATCATCCAGAAAAGTTGCCTGAGATGCAGGTGCAAACAAACTAACGAGGATATGACCAAAAAGGACATCTGTGTTTAATTGACATTTGTTCTCCTTACCCAAAAAGAATGTCACTTTGACCCTGCAGCTGGGTATGGCAAAGATCTGAAGTCACATGCTGGGGAGACACCTGAAAAACCCACGAGCCAGAGAGGGTCACAGGTGTCGAGCTTCCACCCAGAGAGATGGACCGACCATCCTCCCTCCTTTGTCTAAGAATTCCCTCACACACTCCTCCTCAAAGGCTACAGCTAAAGCAGAGGCTTCCTCGCAGCCTTTCAATGGAATATCCAACTGGCGTTATCTAAGGGAACATGGCAAGAAAAGGGAACAGGAAATTCCAAGTTTAATGAAGTGCTGTGACCTCCCCACTTCTACAGCACTTGTTTCCACAAGCTGAGACTTTATAGGTAATCACTTCTAAAATCTTCTCTGGAGAGTACATCATCTGATATTTATATTTATTCTTAAATTGTTTCTCTTTTCTCAGCACAGATAACTGAGATTTATAACTACAGCCAAGGCATCAAATCACATCTGAGTCTTTCTCCAGTGTGAGTCTCACACACATCGGTCAGACACAAAGGAGAGAAGAACATGCTTCCTTCAAGCCATGTACCTGGCTCCACACCGACTTTCCATAACTCATGGCCGTGTGGTTTCCCCAGCGAAGCATGCTGGAAATCACGTTATCCCTGGACAGTTGTCCAAGGCACCACTGTCCTTCCTAGCCAACGAAGTAAGACTTACTTCTAGCAGTAGAGCATTGGTGGTGCAAGGAAGCAAAACGTGGAAGAAGACCCACTGTTCTTGGTGGGTGTGTGTCCTTGAGTCTGAAAGGTGCTTCTTAAAAGAGTAGCTGATCTCCAAAGAAACAGACTGACTTGTTCTTTCTCAGATGCAGGGTAAACAAATTTGCAGTGTTGGGGCAGGCTAGGGAAGCAGCACTTTGGGGTCCTATGCTTATGACCCCACAAGTAGGCACCGCCAGGCTCTGGAGAACTCCCATGAGGGCACCCTGTGCACACCACTGTGTGCCTCATGGCTGGCCCTTGTGTGGAGGGAGGTGTCCTGCCACCCCGTAGGGCCCCAGCCGTCCACCTCATAGGAGGGTCTGAAGACAGCCTGGGTGTTGGGAGCGTCCGGGATCCTATTGAAAATCTCACATGAAACTGTTTCCAGTGCTAGAAGCAGGCCTGTCAGTTCCCATCTGGAGGATGCTGCCAGGGACAAAGATTCTTAGAGTCCCTGAGTTCTGGGGAACCCAGTGCTGAACTGAATCAAATGAAGAGACGAGCTCCCTGAGAGGTTATCTGATGCAGAACAGCGTGGACTCACTCTCAGCCCCAGTGTTCTTTGAGGAATCATCCAGTAAGAAGAAAATGCCAATTTACCAAATGTGTCAATATCAAGTAAATGTCAGGACTTATTAAAAGAATCAGGTTGAAGCAAATTGATCATAAAATTTTAGAATCACATAGAACCAAGCTGCTCAGGAAATGTCAGTTGTCCACTTGAATAAACTAAGAGTTTGTGTGTGTGTTTATGTGAGCATGTATGTGTGTATTTGTGTGTGTGTGTGTGTGTCTCCCATTAAATGAATCTAAGAGATTTCATCCAAGTTTTCACCAAGGGAATTAGAACTAAAATAATGTACAGTTTACTGAAACCTAAATGTCTACTGAGAAAGAAAACCTATAAGGACAAAATAGTGATATAGAACTATAGAACTTCAGGTACATCAGATTCAACAAATTATTTTCCTTTTCCTTGAGATAAGAAGGGATGGTTAGGGAAAAAAGTAAATCAGTCATTTACAAAACATCATTTACTTTAAATGGTATATTCTATTTTCCCTACACCACAAAGAAAGCTGGAGCAGCTATTGCTGCTGCTATAGTCAAAGTTTCCACTTGTATTTTAATGTAGATAGTGCATACAAGTATACAATTCAGTGAAAGAATGTCAAATGCTTTCAATTTTAATCATGTTATCTTTATTTTTGTGGACTTTTTCATAGAAAGATATTTCACATCTGTGTTTTAAATAACTTTAAACTATTTTTTCTACTACAGTAAAATATATGTGTGTGTGTGTGTG
>NW_022329455.1:0-7829 GCF_002776525.5 Piliocolobus tephrosceles | reverse complement strand
TTGTGGTGGTGAGAGGGTGTCAGGACAGGTATGTGCCTCTGGTCACCGTCCACATTTTGTCCTGTGAGACAGTGCTCTCTCTAAAATGTCAGCAGCCTCATAGGTCACATCACCTTGAGATGGAAAGAAAAGTCAATTTAGAGAAACCTGCCTCGCACGGCCATGCTTTTCATTTAACCTTGCGGTAATAACTGTGGAATTCGTCACAGATGCTCACGTGTATGTTTTCCGCCACACTTTTTCACCCCAGCACTGGACTGTTGTTGGTTTTGAGTGACACCTGTGACTGTCAAGTTGAGATTAGTCAGATTTGATCAACCCACTGTTGTGCGAATTTGTCCCTTAGCCTAGGACTAGCGAGCTGAGAGGTGGCAGAGCTTCCTTCATGTTTGTATAGTTCTTGCTTTGAAAATAGAAGATGAACTGAAAGCTATGGAAAGGTAGGTGGATGTCTTGTGGATTAAAAATGACCATCATGCATGTGCGTGTGTGCCTTGTATCTTGGTGAGGATGGGGCCAGCCAATGGTATTCTCATGTGCTTGGCAAATTGAAAGTTCCAGTTAAATACAACTGACTTTTCTCATTTAGACAGGAAAGTCCTGTATTTTTGCTTTCAAGAGAAATATTCCCTTCAGATACAACCTGTAATTTCTCTTCCATGAATAAAAAATCGGGGAGACATTATTTTGTTTAATTAAGCACATTACTAACGCCAGATGCAGACCAGTAAGACTGAGCCATGTTCAAAGAAATTCAGTATTAACAGACTTCCTTCTAAAGTGAGAAAATGAAGTTTACCAAAAAGAAGAATGGGGGAGAAGGTGTGGGTGGCTCGAAAATGGTTAAAAATAACATTTCAATGTAGTTAGCAATACCTAGACTTACTCCAGAGAGAACTTCAGATGTTGAACAGCACAGTTCACTCTCCACAAGGTTTGTAATTTCTGTAGTTAAGGTTCCCGGTTAATTTTAACTTATAATACGGCCAACAAGCAATCTCTTTAAAAATAACAAAATAAAATCACAATTAAGTAAACTCAATGGCTCTTCTGTATCTGTGTCTGACAAGATTAGACACCTTCCCACAACTCATGCAGATATTTTCAATAGAGTATCAAATTAATGTTTTGGTTTAAATTTTTATTAACTATTTTATTGTTATTATCAAAAATGTTTCTGATGTTTAAATATGCACAGGAAGCTCTGGTTGACTGGTGGGAGTTACCCACAAGGATCTTACAGCTAAATTGATCCCAAATACTTATTTTAAAAGATGCTCCATGGGTGACATCACCATGAAACCAAGCAGCCTTCACCTTCCAGCCACCAGAAACTTCTCAGACTGTCATGAGGTCTTGGAGACCTCCTTTCCTAATTCTTCTCTTGACTCTCATCCCACGATTCGGATGTTATGGAAACTAACATCTTTGTGTTATCTTAGCATCCAAAATTTCACCCGCGAGAGTTAACTTGTGATTTTAATAAAAACAAAGTTGACGTCTGTTCAGCATCACCTGTCTCTTGCATCCTCACAATTCAAATTCTCCAGCTTCCACAAGACCGAGATCAAAAACACTGCATTACTCAGGTGCATGAGAGCAAGGCTGGCGTGAGCAGTATGTGCAGTGATTTGCACAAGATGATGCAGAAGTATTTCCTGCCATCAGGAAGGACCTCTCCAGAGTCCTACAGGGTCACCTTTTAATGAGAGAAACCAGCCGCCCCTGCTCCCCGCAGCTGCCCTGCCGTGTCTCAAGTCATGCATGAGCATACCTGAGCAGCAACAGAGGGCTCACCTCCACCTGCTGCCCCACTCAGTGCTGAGTGGGAATCCAAATCACAAATGCAGCCTCAGCCCAGACTCAGCCACAGTGAGCGTGTGGTCAGGATGGAGGGCGCTGAAGACAGGAGACATCCCAAGAGATGCCAAGGTTCTTCCAGGGAGCCCTGGGCCCAGGCATCACAGCGGGTGCACTGACCTGCTGTCTCAAAACACCCAAGGGGTCCACATGACATTTTTAAAATCTCAATTTTACCCCTCAATCCACTGATAAACCTAGGGGTTTCCATGGAGTGATTTCTAAGATCCCACCAAGGCTAAATCCTGAAATCTCACTCGGCACACCACTTTGCTTCCGAGTGGCCACTGTGAACTTGAAGATGGGTGGGTGTGCAGGCCATCGGGGGATGAGTGAAGGTCATCTGCCCAGTGAAAAGTCCCCTCTGGAGCCCACCTGGTGTGAAAATGCCTTGTATGTGGCGCGCCTTGACGAGACACAAGAATACCGTGGCCTTCAAAGGAAGAATGATTGCCGGAGGGTCTCTGTCTTCCTCTCTGATACATTTCACTCTAAAACACAGTGTCATCCAAACGGACCCAGACGATTCGATATATTTCACTCTAAAACAGAGTGTGATCCAAGGGGACCCAGACGATTTGTTATATTTCACTCTAAAACACAGCGTGATCCAAGGGGACCCAGATGATTCGGTTGAGAACCTGGGTCCTGATCTGCCTGCTGCGAAAACGTCCAGGAGTCTAGGATTTCCATGCCCCCTCCCACCCACAGTGCCCTGGCTTTCAGCACATGGATGCACCCCACAGATTGCCAGGAGTCGGGAGAGGCCAGAAACAGGTGCTCTTCACAGCCCTAGGAGGAGCTGCCCTGTGACACCCAATCTCACACCTCCAACCTCCAGAACTGAGTGAGTTTCTGCCTGAGGCACCCAGTTTGGATACATTGTTACAGCAGTTTAGCAAACTCATGCAACTGGCACCCTCATAAGAAGAGAAAACAGATACAGATGGACACAGGGAAGAGAGGGAAGACAGTGTGAAGACATGGCGGGAAGCGGCCGTGGGAGCAGACAGCTGCATCTGCAAGCTGGGAACGCCAAGGAGCGCCGGAGACACCAGGAGCCGGAGGAGACCAGTGGGATTTTACTCAGAGCGCAGGTCTGCAATCGCCCATTGGACTGCTGGCCTCCCGAACTGGGAAAGCATAAATTTCTGTTGTTTTAAGCTACCCATTTGTGGTGCTGTGATATGGCAGCCCTAGGAAGTATTGCAGATGTATTGCCTTGCTCTATAATAGGAGAGAAAAGCAGTAAAATCCTGCACACACTGCCGGTCACCCACCTCAAATATTACTCTGGAAATCACCATTACTAATAAACTATGCTGGCACATAAAATTCCTCAGTCAGAATGATTATAGCATTTTACTGCTTTACATATAAAATATGCATGTAAATTGCAAAAAAAAAATACTTCAAAGGAGAACTACATCGATGTATAGATTGTGTGCCATGTATGTTTTTTAATCAAAGGTAATTTTCAGCCAGGCACAGTGGCTCATGCCTGTAATCCCAGTACTTTGGGAGGCTGTGGTGGGTGGATGCCCTGAAGTCAGGAGTTTGAGACCACCCTGGCCAACATGGTGAAGCCCTGTCTCTACTAAAAACACAAAAATTAGCCGGGCATGGTGGGGTGCATGTAATCCTAGCTACTCGGGAGGCTGAGGCAGAAGAATTGCTTGAATCCAGGAGACGGAGGTTGCAGTGAGTCAAGATCGCACACTGCGTTCCAGCGCCTGGGCAACAGAGTGAGATCCGTCTCAAAAAAATAAAAAAGGAAATTTTTAAATTAAGTCAATATTTAATTCTTTTCTACATATGATAATTTTCAGTGCATGAGATAGCTCAATAAATACTAAAATGCACCATACAGAAGCAATTCCCAAATACTGTTGGCATAGCATCTCTTATATTCTGAAATAAAGACTGCCTTGCCCATCACCCTGATGAGTAGTCAATCAAGCTGACTAATTCATAAGCCAAGTATCAGTTGCTCCTGTCCACTGTAAGTTCATTTAAGTTGGAGCTTTCCTCATCTGCAGCTGAGATCAGAACACTGGGGAAAATAGAATTTTAAGGGGCCCTGTGGAGGTGTAGCTTTGCCTGAGAAAAAGATTTGTCTGGAACCCAAGGTTTCAGAGCAACCAGCAACAAGAACTAGGGGAATGTTTGAGTGCTGAGATGGCCACCGGGCAGAGGAGAGGCTGGGAGAGGAGCCCAGAGGCCAGCGAGGGCTGGGCTGTGTCACTTAATTCTTGCGTTATCTGCAGTTCCCTGGCCAGACATCGTTACACCAAAAGGTTGCAAAGGCCCTTCTAATGAGTGAGGGGACGGAGTATGTCTCTCTGCACGCTGCCCAGCCCTTGGTGTAAGATAACTCATGTGTTGGTTTATGATTTTCTTCCAAGAAGTGGCAACCCTATGGAGGCTAAGGTCTTACCCTGGACTTTTACTTGGTAATGAAAAAGTCAGAAGACACAGATTTGGATAGCAGACAGATGGAACTAAGAATATATATATATATATATTTGTAAAATGCCATAGAACCACAAAAGAATATGAACAAACAGAATAAGCCAGATAGGTTTTCACATCATCCGCCTCCAAAACAGTTCTGATCCTTTGGTGAATCAGTCGGTTTGGATGTGCTCACAGCCAGTGCTGGCTTGGGGAAGGGAGGCCATAGGAGCCAACTCCAAAATTAATGTGATAAAGAACAGCTCTCTTCTGTGTAAGAAGACGCCAAGTCAAACTTCCCATCTCTGCTGCATGGCTTACTACAAATTTTTGGGAAGAAGTAGCAAAGAGAAGACACGGTGCAGTTCTTTCATAATTTTTATTTCCTTTTTCTCTCTTGTATTCAATCGCACAAGGAAATATGTGGGTCCTTTGCAAATGCTGGAGTGCAAAGCTTCCATTAAGCAGTGCAGAATGTGCAGAGAAGGAAATGATGTGAGTACTCAATCTACAAGGCTGTTGCATGGATAAAATGCTGCCTTGAGAATGTAGACATCTAGCATTTTCTTTTCCAGTTCGGCCACTAGACGTTGTATTCAGTGATTTGGGGAACAATATTATATATTTATGTAACTCCTTTACTCGCTCATATTTGTTCTGCTGACATTAAGTGAGCCAGAAACCATGGTGAGCCAGGGACACTAAGACAAACGGTCCCCACAGTAAGAAGTAAAGATAAATTATGATGATATCATACACAGGAACTGTAGGAACAGTACACATCAGTGCAAAACAGAAGCAGAAGAGGAAGGAGTTGCATAATCCTTGCCCCTATTTCTCGTCATTTTCTGTGACTCAGTTAAATGTTTGGAATTGCTCATAACATTACAAAATAAATCTATTAGACGGAATACTTTTGAATTTGATGAAGTCATAGGAACCTATCAGGGAGACTTTAGAAATTTATTACTAATCCATGCATATTGAGATACAATTCCCCTATCATAGAATTCATCCATTCAAATTGTACAATTCAATGTTTTAAGTTTATTCACAGTTCCACAATGCTATTAACACAATCAATATTAAAATATTTTCATCATCTCCCCCCCGCAATAAAACACAGCTATTAGCAGTCACAACCCCTATCTCTGCACAAGCTCCTCAGCCCTAGTAAATGACTAATCTGCTTTCTTTCTCTACAGATTTGCCTATTCTGGGCATTTCATATAAGGACTCATGAGGTCTTTTGTGACTAACTACTTTCAGTATAATGTTTCTGAGGTTCATCCTTGTTGTAGTGTGTATCAACACTTCATTCCTTTTTATAGTCAAATAACATTCCATTGTGTGAATAGGCCGCATTTTACTAATTCATTCACTGGCTGATGAATATTCAGGTTGATTCCACCTTTTGGCTGCTATGAATAATGTTGCTATGAACATTTATGCATGTGTTTTTTTGAGGACTTTTGCTTTCATTTCTTTTGGTATACACCTAGGAAAGGAATTACTGGTTCATGAGAGAACTCTGATTAAACTTTGGAAAACTGTTTTCCAAAGCAGTTGAACAATTTTACATTTCTCTCCAAACTATATGAGGGTTTTTCCATATCCTTGTCAATACTTGCTATTTTCTGACTTTTTAATTCCAGTGCATAAGAAATGCTGTTTCACTGTTTTTTTTCCTTCAATTATTTGTATTATGGTAAAATACATATAACATAAAATTTACCATCTTAACTATCTTTAAGTGCATAGTTAAGTGATATTAAATACATTCATTATGTTGTATAACTATCACCGCCATCTATCTCCAGAACCACTTCCAACTTGTAAAGCTCAACCCCTGTCCCCATCAAACACTCACTCCCCATTTCCCTTCCCCAGCCACTGGCTACCAGATTCTACTTTGTCTCTATGATTTTGTTGACTCTAAGTAGCTTCTATAAGTGGAATCACACAGTGCTTGCCTTTTTGTGACTGGCTTCTATCACTTGGCATCATGTCCTCAAGGTTCATCCACGTTGTTGCCTGTGTCAGGATTATTTTTCTTCATTTTAAGGATGAATAATATTCCCTTTTATGTATATACACCACATTTCATTTATCTATTCATCTGCTGGTGGCCTTTTGGGTTACTTCCATGTTTTAATTATTGTAAATAGTACTGCTATAAAAATGGGTATACAAATATCTCTTTGAGAACCTGCTTTCAGTTCTATTGGGTACATAATCAGAAGTGGAATTGCTGGATCATACAGTAATCCTATTTTTATTTCTTTGAGAGACAACCATACTGTTTTCCATAGCAGCTTTACCATTGTGTATTACCACCAACGATGCACAAATGTTTCGATTTCTCCACATCCTTGCTAACATTTGTTATTTTCTGTTTTTAAAACAGTAGCTATTATAATGAGTGTGGGTTGGCACCTCATTGTAGTTTATCTGCGCATCTCCATGATGCTAAGCATGTTTTCTGAGCATGTTTTCATGTCATTAGTGGCTACTTGTATATCTTTTTTAAAAAAAATGTCCATTCAAATCCTTCGCATAAGTTAAAAATCAGGTATCTTCTTTGATTTGTTAAATTTTAAGAGTTCTCTGTATAGTCTGGGTATTTATCCCTTGTCAGATATATGATTTGCAAATATTTTCTCTCATTCCATGGATGTCTTTGTACTGTGTTGATAGTGTCTTTTGATGCACAAATGTTTGAATTTTTCTTAAAGTCCAATTTGTATCATTTTTCATTTGTTGCCTGCGCCTTTGACATCATACCTGCGAAGTCGCTGCCAAATCTCGTGGTGTGAAGCTATTGTCCTTGGCTTTCATCCAAGAGGTTTACAGTTTTAGGTCTTACTGTTAGGTCATTAATCCACTTGGAGTTCATTCTTGTATCTGATGTTAGGTAAAGGTCCAGTATCATTCTTTTGCAAGTAGATATCCGGTTTTCTCATGCTGTTTATTGAAAAGACTGTCCTCTTTCCAATGAATGGCCTTGGAACTCTTGTCAAAAATCATTTGGCCACAGATGTGATGATTTATTTCTGGGCTCTCTATTCTATTCTGTTGATCTCTACATCTGTCTTTAGGCCAATATCATGCTGTTTGACTACAGTAGCTTTGTAATGAGGTTTCAAATCACAAAGAGAGAGTACTCAGTTTTGTTCTTCTTAAAAATTATTTTGGCTAGTCAGAGTCCCTTGACATTCCACATGAATTTTAGGATGAATTTTGCTATTTATACAGAAAATGTTTTTGGAATTTTGATAGGGATTGAGTTAAATCTGTATGTGTCTTTGAGTAGTATGGACATCTTAACAATACTGTACCAAAACAGAGATATAGACCAGTGGAACAGAACAGAACCCTCAGAAATAATACCACACATCTACAACCATCTGATCTTTGACAAACCTGACAAAAACAAGAAATGGGGAAAGGATTCCCTATTTAATAAATAGTGCTGGGAAAACTGGCTAGCCATATGTAGAACGCTGAAACTGGAT
>NW_022329453.1:0-3201 GCF_002776525.5 Piliocolobus tephrosceles | reverse complement strand
CACACACACACACACATATATTTTACTGTAGTAGAAAAAATAGTTTAAAGTTATTTAAAACACAGATGTGAAATATCTTTCTATGAAAAAGTCCACAAAAATAAAGATAACATGATTAAAATTGAAAGCATTTGACATTCTTTCACTGAATTGTATACTTGTATGCACTATCTACATTAAAATACAAGTGGAAACTTTGACTATAGCAGCAGCAATAGCTGCTCCAGCTTTCTTTGTGGTGTAGGGAAAATAGAATATACCATTTAAAGTAAATGATGTTTTGTAAATGACTGATTTACTTTTTTCCCTAACCATCCCTTCTTATCTCAAGGAAAAGGAAAATAATTTGTTGAATCTGATGTACCTGAAGTTCTATAGTTCTATATCACTATTTTGTCCTTATAGGTTTTCTTTCTCAGTAGACATTTAGGTTTCAGTAAACTGTACATTATTTTAGTTCTAATTCCCTTGGTGAAAACTTGGATGAAATCTCTTAGATTCATTTAATGGGAGACACACACACACACACACAAATACACACATACATGCTCACATAAACACACACACAAACTCTTAGTTTATTCAAGTGGACAACTGACATTTCCTGAGCAGCTTGGTTCTATGTGATTCTAAAATTTTATGATCAATTTGCTTCAACCTGATTCTTTTAATAAGTCCTGACATTTACTTGATATTGACACATTTGGTAAATTGGCATTTTCTTCTTACTGGATGATTCCTCAAAGAACACTGGGGCTGAGAGTGAGTCCACGCTGTTCTGCATCAGATAACCTCTCAGGGAGCTCGTCTCTTCATTTGATTCAGTTCAGCACTGGGTTCCCCAGAACTCAGGGACTCTAAGAATCTTTGTCCCTGGCAGCATCCTCCAGATGGGAACTGACAGGCCTGCTTCTAGCACTGGAAACAGTTTCATGTGAGATTTTCAATAGGATCCCGGACGCTCCCAACACCCAGGCTGTCTTCAGACCCTCCTATGAGGTGGACGGCTGGGGCCCTACGGGGTGGCAGGACACCTCCCTCCACACAAGGGCCAGCCATGAGGCACACAGTGGTGTGCACAGGGTGCCCTCATGGGAGTTCTCCAGAGCCTGGCGGTGCCTACTTGTGGGGTCATAAGCATAGGACCCCAAAGTGCTGCTTCCCTAGCCTGCCCCAACACTGCAAATTTGTTTACCCTGCATCTGAGAAAGAACAAGTCAGTCTGTTTCTTTGGAGATCAGCTACTCTTTTAAGAAGCACCTTTCAGACTCAAGGACACACACCCACCAAGAACAGTGGGTCTTCTTCCACGTTTTGCTTCCTTGCACCACCAATGCTCTACTGCTAGAAGTAAGTCTTACTTCGTTGGCTAGGAAGGACAGTGGTGCCTTGGACAACTGTCCAGGGATAACGTGATTTCCAGCATGCTTCGCTGGGGAAACCACACGGCCATGAGTTATGGAAAGTCGGTGTGGAGCCAGGTACATGGCTTGAAGGAAGCATGTTCTTCTCTCCTTTGTGTCTGACCGATGTGTGTGAGACTCACACTGGAGAAAGACTCAGATGTGATTTGATGCCTTGGCTGTAGTTATAAATCTCAGTTATCTGTGCTGAGAAAAGAGAAACAATTTAAGAATAAATATAAATATCAGATGATGTACTCTCCAGAGAAGATTTTAGAAGTGATTACCTATAAAGTCTCAGCTTGTGGAAACAAGTGCTGTAGAAGTGGGGAGGTCACAGCACTTCATTAAACTTGGAATTTCCTGTTCCCTTTTCTTGCCATGTTCCCTTAGATAACGCCAGTTGGATATTCCATTGAAAGGCTGCGAGGAAGCCTCTGCTTTAGCTGTAGCCTTTGAGGAGGAGTGTGTGAGGGAATTCTTAGACAAAGGAGGGAGGATGGTCGGTCCATCTCTCTGGGTGGAAGCTCGACACCTGTGACCCTCTCTGGCTCGTGGGTTTTTCAGGTGTCTCCCCAGCATGTGACTTCAGATCTTTGCCATACCCAGCTGCAGGGTCAAAGTGACATTCTTTTTGGGTAAGGAGAACAAATGTCAATTAAACACAGATGTCCTTTTTGGTCATATCCTCGTTAGTTTGTTTGCACCTGCATCTCAGGCAACTTTTCTGGATGATTATTTCAGTGGGAATTCTCATTTATGTTACCAAAGTCGTTTTATACCATACATTTATGACACACAAAAAAATATGAGGGAGAAGTAGGCAAAACTAAAACGTACCTAACCAAAGTCAGTCTCACTTAAATCAAAAGGATTCTATTGGAAAGAATGCACAGACACCTGTAGTCTTCAAAATCTCATGTGTGTGGTGCTGCAGCTGCCAAGGTAGCAAGCATTAAAATCAGTCCGAGGAGAGATTGTTCACCGTGCATTATAGATCTTGAAATAAGTGGGTGTCACGCTTCTCTGATAGTCTAGATTTGCATGTGGGGCTGGGCTCGGAGAGGCTCCGTCTGCTTTCCATCTACATGTTGCCTCCAGTTAAGTCTGTTCCCTGCTGGAGGCTGCCTTTAAAAAGAGGCCTCCGCTTCCCATCTGCAGTTGGAGTTTTCCTAAAGAAGCAGCCTTGCACCTGCATCCTGGCTCGTGGCGGAAGAAGGGCCTCTCCCTGAGGGGCCGGCTGCTTCCTAGACCTCGTCCTGAGGGGCCGGCTCCTTCCTCTAGGCTGTCATACTGTCAGTCACTTACACACTCATCCCAGCATCCAACCTGTCCCGGTGCTGCAAACGCAGCAGTCGTGGCTCCTGGGGAGCAGGAGCAAAACACACTGAGCCCAGGAGGGGTGAGAACAGACACAGGGCTTGGTGTCTACTGAGCAAATTGTGCTTCTGTTTCCCTCTAAGAGCATAAATATTGCACATTTCACAACGAAACTCAGGTTGAGAGTTTTTTTCCCTGAAGGTAAAAGAGGGAGCACAGGATTGTCCCTTTAGATCATTTGTGTAACACAAATAAACCTCCAAGTTTTCTCTACGTGATTCCTGGAGTGGGCCTTGGCTAGTGTAGCACAATGTCACCTTGGCACATGTGAGGCTGCTGCTGTCTTTAGTATTTTGGGGGCACTTTTACGTTTTTGGTGGGTGACAGTTCTGTAGGCCTGTCTCTTTTGGATGTACTATTTGGAAATAACAATTAAAATAGTTTAATCCATGTTTAATTAAATTCGATTTAAATGTTC
>NW_022329452.1:0-7829 GCF_002776525.5 Piliocolobus tephrosceles | reverse complement strand
ATCCAGTTTCAGCGTTCTACATATGGCTAGCCAGTTTTCCCAGCACTATTTATTAAATAGGGAATCCTTTCCCCATTTCTTGTTTTTGTCAGGTTTGTCAAAGATCAGATGGTTGTAGATGTGTGGTATTATTTCTGAGGGTTCTGTTCTGTTCCACTGGTCTATATCTCTGTTTTGGTACAGTATTGTTAAGATGTCCATACTACTCAAAGACACATACAGATTTAACTCAATCCCTATCAAAATTCCAAAAACATTTTCTGTATAAATAGCAAAATTCATCCTAAAATTCATGTGGAATGTCAAGGGACTCTGACTAGCCAAAATAATTTTTAAGAAGAACAAAACTGAGTACTCTCTCTTTGTGATTTGAAACCTCATTACAAAGCTACTGTAGTCAAACAGCATGATATTGGCCTAAAGACAGATGTAGAGATCAACAGAATAGAATAGAGAGCCCAGAAATAAATCATCACATCTGTGGCCAAATGATTTTTGACAAGAGTTCCAAGGCCATTCATTGGAAAGAGGACAGTCTTTTCAATAAACAGCATGAGAAAACCGGATATCTACTTGCAAAAGAATGATACTGGACCTTTACCTAACATCAGATACAAGAATGAACTCCAAGTGGATTAATGACCTAACAGTAAGACCTAAAACTGTAAACCTCTTGGATGAAAGCCAAGGACAATAGCTTCACACCACGAGATTTGGCAGCGACTTCGCAGGTATGATGTCAAAGGCGCAGGCAACAAATGAAAAATGATACAAATTGGACTTTAAGAAAAATTCAAACATTTGTGCATCAAAAGACACTATCAACACAGTACAAAGACATCCATGGAATGAGAGAAAATATTTGCAAATCATATATCTGACAAGGGATAAATACCCAGACTATACAGAGAACTCTTAAAATTTAACAAATCAAAGAAGATACCTGATTTTTAACTTATGCGAAGGATTTGAATGGACATTTTTTTTAAAAAAGATATACAAGTAGCCACTAATGACATGAAAACATGCTCAGAAAACATGCTTAGCATCATGGAGATGCGCAGATAAACTACAATGAGGTGCCAACCCACACTCATTATAATAGCTACTGTTTTAAAAACAGAAAATAACAAATGTTAGCAAGGATGTGGAGAAATCGAAACATTTGTGCATCGTTGGTGGTAATACACAATGGTAAAGCTGCTATGGAAAACAGTATGGTTGTCTCTCAAAGAAATAAAAATAGGATTACTGTATGATCCAGCAATTCCACTTCTGATTATGTACCCAATAGAACTGAAAGCAGGTTCTCAAAGAGATATTTGTATACCCATTTTTATAGCAGTACTATTTACAATAATTAAAACATGGAAGTAACCCAAAAGGCCACCAGCAGATGAATAGATAAATGAAATGTGGTGTATATACATAAAAGGGAATATTATTCATCCTTAAAATGAAGAAAAATAATCCTGACACAGGCAACAACGTGGATGAACCTTGAGGACATGATGCCAAGTGATAGAAGCCAGTCACAAAAAGGCAAGCACTGTGTGATTCCACTTATAGAAGCTACTTAGAGTCAACAAAATCATAGAGACAAAGTAGAATCTGGTAGCCAGTGGCTGGGGAAGGGAAATGGGGAGTGAGTGTTTGATGGGGACAGGGGTTGAGCTTTACAAGTTGGAAGTGGTTCTGGAGATAGATGGCGGTGATAGTTATACAACATAATGAATGTATTTAATATCACTTAACTATGCACTTAAAGATAGTTAAGATGGTAAATTTTATGTTATATGTATTTTACCATAATACAAATAATTGAAGGAAAAAAAACAGTGAAACAGCATTTCTTATGCACTGGAATTAAAAAGTCAGAAAATAGCAAGTATTGACAAGGATATGGAAAAACCCTCATATAGTTTGGAGAGAAATGTAAAATTGTTCAACTGCTTTGGAAAACAGTTTTCCAAAGTTTAATCAGAGTTCTCTCATGAACCAGTAATTCCTTTCCTAGGTGTATACCAAAAGAAATGAAAGCAAAAGTCCTCAAAAAAACACATGCATAAATGTTCATAGCAACATTATTCATAGCAGCCAAAAGGTGGAATCAACCTGAATATTCATCAGCCAGTGAATGAATTAGTAAAATGCGGCCTATTCACACAATGGAATGTTATTTGACTATAAAAAGGAATGAAGTGTTGATACACACTACAACAAGGATGAACCTCAGAAACATTATACTGAAAGTAGTTAGTCACAAAAGACCTCATGAGTCCTTATATGAAATGCCCAGAATAGGCAAATCTGTAGAGAAAGAAAGCAGATTAGTCATTTACTAGGGCTGAGGAGCTTGTGCAGAGATAGGGGTTGTGACTGCTAATAGCTGTGTTTTATTGCGGGGGGGAGATGATGAAAATATTTTAATATTGATTGTGTTAATAGCATTGTGGAACTGTGAATAAACTTAAAACATTGAATTGTACAATTTGAATGGATGAATTCTATGATAGGGGAATTGTATCTCAATATGCATGGATTAGTAATAAATTTCTAAAGTCTCCCTGATAGGTTCCTATGACTTCATCAAATTCAAAAGTATTCCGTCTAATAGATTTATTTTGTAATGTTATGAGCAATTCCAAACATTTAACTGAGTCACAGAAAATGACGAGAAATAGGGGCAAGGATTATGCAACTCCTTCCTCTTCTGCTTCTGTTTTGCACTGATGTGTACTGTTCCTACAGTTCCTGTGTATGATATCATCATAATTTATCTTTACTTCTTACTGTGGGGACCGTTTGTCTTAGTGTCCCTGGCTCACCATGGTTTCTGGCTCACTTAATGTCAGCAGAACAAATATGAGCGAGTAAAGGAGTTACATAAATATATAATATTGTTCCCCAAATCACTGAATACAACGTCTAGTGGCCGAACTGGAAAAGAAAATGCTAGATGTCTACATTCTCAAGGCAGCATTTTATCCATGCAACAGCCTTGTAGATTGAGTACTCACATCATTTCCTTCTCTGCACATTCTGCACTGCTTAATGGAAGCTTTGCACTCCAGCATTTGCAAAGGACCCACATATTTCCTTGTGCGATTGAATACAAGAGAGAAAAAGGAAATAAAAATTATGAAAGAACTGCACCGTGTCTTCTCTTTGCTACTTCTTCCCAAAAATTTGTAGTAAGCCATGCAGCAGAGATGGGAAGTTTGACTTGGCGTCTTCTTACACAGAAGAGAGCTGTTCTTTATCACATTAATTTTGGAGTTGGCTCCTATGGCCTCCCTTCCCCAAGCCAGCACTGGCTGTGAGCACATCCAAACCGACTGATTCACCAAAGGATCAGAACTGTTTTGGAGGCGGATGATGTGAAAACCTATCTGGCTTATTCTGTTTGTTCATATTCTTTTGTGGTTCTATGGCATTTTACAAATATATATATATATATATTCTTAGTTCCATCTGTCTGCTATCCAAATCTGTGTCTTCTGACTTTTTCATTACCAAGTAAAAGTCCAGGGTAAGACCTTAGCCTCCATAGGGTTGCCACTTCTTGGAAGAAAATCATAAACCAACACATGAGTTATCTTACACCAAGGGCTGGGCAGCGTGCAGAGAGACATACTCCGTCCCCTCACTCATTAGAAGGGCCTTTGCAACCTTTTGGTGTAACGATGTCTGGCCAGGGAACTGCAGATAACGCAAGAATTAAGTGACACAGCCCAGCCCTCGCTGGCCTCTGGGCTCCTCTCCCAGCCTCTCCTCTGCCCGGTGGCCATCTCAGCACTCAAACATTCCCCTAGTTCTTGTTGCTGGTTGCTCTGAAACCTTGGGTTCCAGACAAATCTTTTTCTCAGGCAAAGCTACACCTCCACAGGGCCCCTTAAAATTCTATTTTCCCCAGTGTTCTGATCTCAGCTGCAGATGAGGAAAGCTCCAACTTAAATGAACTTACAGTGGACAGGAGCAACTGATACTTGGCTTATGAATTAGTCAGCTTGATTGACTACTCATCAGGGTGATGGGCAAGGCAGTCTTTATTTCAGAATATAAGAGATGCTATGCCAACAGTATTTGGGAATTGCTTCTGTATGGTGCATTTTAGTATTTATTGAGCTATCTCATGCACTGAAAATTATCATATGTAGAAAAGAATTAAATATTGACTTAATTTAAAAATTTCCTTTTTTATTTTTTTGAGACGGATCTCACTCTGTTGCCCAGGCGCTGGAACGCAGTGTGCGATCTTGACTCACTGCAACCTCCGTCTCCTGGATTCAAGCAATTCTTCTGCCTCAGCCTCCCGAGTAGCTAGGATTACATGCACCCCACCATGCCCGGCTAATTTTTGTGTTTTTAGTAGAGACAGGGCTTCACCATGTTGGCCAGGGTGGTCTCAAACTCCTGACTTCAGGGCATCCACCCACCACAGCCTCCCAAAGTACTGGGATTACAGGCATGAGCCACTGTGCCTGGCTGAAAATTACCTTTGATTAAAAAACATACATGGCACACAATCTATACATCGATGTAGTTCTCCTTTGAAGTATTTTTTTTTTGCAATTTACATGCATATTTTATATGTAAAGCAGTAAAATGCTATAATCATTCTGACTGAGGAATTTTATGTGCCAGCATAGTTTATTAGTAATGGTGATTTCCAGAGTAATATTTGAGGTGGGTGACCGGCAGTGTGTGCAGGATTTTACTGCTTTTCTCTCCTATTATAGAGCAAGGCAATACATCTGCAATACTTCCTAGGGCTGCCATATCACAGCACCACAAATGGGTAGCTTAAAACAACAGAAATTTATGCTTTCCCAGTTCGGGAGGCCAGCAGTCCAATGGGCGATTGCAGACCTGCGCTCTGAGTAAAATCCCACTGGTCTCCTCCGGCTCCTGGTGTCTCCGGCGCTCCTTGGCGTTCCCAGCTTGCAGATGCAGCTGTCTGCTCCCACGGCCGCTTCCCGCCATGTCTTCACACTGTCTTCCCTCTCTTCCCTGTGTCCATCTGTATCTGTTTTCTCTTCTTATGAGGGTGCCAGTTGCATGAGTTTGCTAAACTGCTGTAACAATGTATCCAAACTGGGTGCCTCAGGCAGAAACTCACTCAGTTCTGGAGGTTGGAGGTGTGAGATTGGGTGTCACAGGGCAGCTCCTCCTAGGGCTGTGAAGAGCACCTGTTTCTGGCCTCTCCCGACTCCTGGCAATCTGTGGGGTGCATCCATGTGCTGAAAGCCAGGGCACTGTGGGTGGGAGGGGGCATGGAAATCCTAGACTCCTGGACGTTTTCGCAGCAGGCAGATCAGGACCCAGGTTCTCAACCGAATCATCTGGGTCCCCTTGGATCACGCTGTGTTTTAGAGTGAAATATAACAAATCGTCTGGGTCCCCTTGGATCACACTCTGTTTTAGAGTGAAATATATCGAATCGTCTGGGTCCGTTTGGATGACACTGTGTTTTAGAGTGAAATGTATCAGAGAGGAAGACAGAGACCCTCCGGCAATCATTCTTCCTTTGAAGGCCACGGTATTCTTGTGTCTCGTCAAGGCGCGCCACATACAAGGCATTTTCACACCAGGTGGGCTCCAGAGGGGACTTTTCACTGGGCAGATGACCTTCACTCATCCCCCGATGGCCTGCACACCCACCCATCTTCAAGTTCACAGTGGCCACTCGGAAGCAAAGTGGTGTGCCGAGTGAGATTTCAGGATTTAGCCTTGGTGGGATCTTAGAAATCACTCCATGGAAACCCCTAGGTTTATCAGTGGATTGAGGGGTAAAATTGAGATTTTAAAAATGTCATGTGGACCCCTTGGGTGTTTTGAGACAGCAGGTCAGTGCACCCGCTGTGATGCCTGGGCCCAGGGCTCCCTGGAAGAACCTTGGCATCTCTTGGGATGTCTCCTGTCTTCAGCGCCCTCCATCCTGACCACACGCTCACTGTGGCTGAGTCTGGGCTGAGGCTGCATTTGTGATTTGGATTCCCACTCAGCACTGAGTGGGGCAGCAGGTGGAGGTGAGCCCTCTGTTGCTGCTCAGGTATGCTCATGCATGACTTGAGACACGGCAGGGCAGCTGCGGGGAGCAGGGGCGGCTGGTTTCTCTCATTAAAAGGTGACCCTGTAGGACTCTGGAGAGGTCCTTCCTGATGGCAGGAAATACTTCTGCATCATCTTGTGCAAATCACTGCACATACTGCTCACGCCAGCCTTGCTCTCATGCACCTGAGTAATGCAGTGTTTTTGATCTCGGTCTTGTGGAAGCTGGAGAATTTGAATTGTGAGGATGCAAGAGACAGGTGATGCTGAACAGACGTCAACTTTGTTTTTATTAAAATCACAAGTTAACTCTCGCGGGTGAAATTTTGGATGCTAAGATAACACAAAGATGTTAGTTTCCATAACATCCGAATCGTGGGATGAGAGTCAAGAGAAGAATTAGGAAAGGAGGTCTCCAAGACCTCATGACAGTCTGAGAAGTTTCTGGTGGCTGGAAGGTGAAGGCTGCTTGGTTTCATGGTGATGTCACCCATGGAGCATCTTTTAAAATAAGTATTTGGGATCAATTTAGCTGTAAGATCCTTGTGGGTAACTCCCACCAGTCAACCAGAGCTTCCTGTGCATATTTAAACATCAGAAACATTTTTGATAATAACAATAAAATAGTTAATAAAAATTTAAACCAAAACATTAATTTGATACTCTATTGAAAATATCTGCATGAGTTGTGGGAAGGTGTCTAATCTTGTCAGACACAGATACAGAAGAGCCATTGAGTTTACTTAATTGTGATTTTATTTTGTTATTTTTAAAGAGATTGCTTGTTGGCCGTATTATAAGTTAAAATTAACCGGGAACCTTAACTACAGAAATTACAAACCTTGTGGAGAGTGAACTGTGCTGTTCAACATCTGAAGTTCTCTCTGGAGTAAGTCTAGGTATTGCTAACTACATTGAAATGTTATTTTTAACCATTTTCGAGCCACCCACACCTTCTCCCCCATTCTTCTTTTTGGTAAACTTCATTTTCTCACTTTAGAAGGAAGTCTGTTAATACTGAATTTCTTTGAACATGGCTCAGTCTTACTGGTCTGCATCTGGCGTTAGTAATGTGCTTAATTAAACAAAATAATGTCTCCCCGATTTTTTATTCATGGAAGAGAAATTACAGGTTGTATCTGAAGGGAATATTTCTCTTGAAAGCAAAAATACAGGACTTTCCTGTCTAAATGAGAAAAGTCAGTTGTATTTAACTGGAACTTTCAATTTGCCAAGCACATGAGAATACCATTGGCTGGCCCCATCCTCACCAAGATACAAGGCACACACGCACATGCATGATGGTCATTTTTAATCCACAAGACATCCACCTACCTTTCCATAGCTTTCAGTTCATCTTCTATTTTCAAAGCAAGAACTATACAAACATGAAGGAAGCTCTGCCACCTCTCAGCTCGCTAGTCCTAGGCTAAGGGACAAATTCGCACAACAGTGGGTTGATCAAATCTGACTAATCTCAACTTGACAGTCACAGGTGTCACTCAAAACCAACAACAGTCCAGTGCTGGGGTGAAAAAGTGTGGCGGAAAACATACACGTGAGCATCTGTGACGAATTCCACAGTTATTACCGCAAGGTTAAATGAAAAGCATGGCCGTGCGAGGCAGGTTTCTCTAAATTGACTTTTCTTTCCATCTCAAGGTGATGTGACCTATGAGGCTGCTGACATTTTAGAGAGAGCACTGTCTCACAGGACAAAATGTGGACGGTGACCAGAGGCACATACCTGTCCTGACACCCTCTCACCACCACAA
>NW_022329451.1:0-7831 GCF_002776525.5 Piliocolobus tephrosceles | reverse complement strand
TTGTGGTGGTGAGAGGGTGTCAGGACAGGTATGTGCCTCTGGTCACCGTCCACATTTTGTCCTGTGAGACAGTGCTCTCTCTAAAATGTCAGCAGCCTCATAGGTCACATCACCTTGAGATGGAAAGAAAAGTCAATTTAGAGAAACCTGCCTCGCACGGCCATGCTTTTCATTTAACCTTGCGGTAATAACTGTGGAATTCGTCACAGATGCTCACGTGTATGTTTTCCGCCACACTTTTTCACCCCAGCACTGGACTGTTGTTGGTTTTGAGTGACACCTGTGACTGTCAAGTTGAGATTAGTCAGATTTGATCAACCCACTGTTGTGCGAATTTGTCCCTTAGCCTAGGACTAGCGAGCTGAGAGGTGGCAGAGCTTCCTTCATGTTTGTATAGTTCTTGCTTTGAAAATAGAAGATGAACTGAAAGCTATGGAAAGGTAGGTGGATGTCTTGTGGATTAAAAATGACCATCATGCATGTGCGTGTGTGCCTTGTATCTTGGTGAGGATGGGGCCAGCCAATGGTATTCTCATGTGCTTGGCAAATTGAAAGTTCCAGTTAAATACAACTGACTTTTCTCATTTAGACAGGAAAGTCCTGTATTTTTGCTTTCAAGAGAAATATTCCCTTCAGATACAACCTGTAATTTCTCTTCCATGAATAAAAAATCGGGGAGACATTATTTTGTTTAATTAAGCACATTACTAACGCCAGATGCAGACCAGTAAGACTGAGCCATGTTCAAAGAAATTCAGTATTAACAGACTTCCTTCTAAAGTGAGAAAATGAAGTTTACCAAAAAGAAGAATGGGGGAGAAGGTGTGGGTGGCTCGAAAATGGTTAAAAATAACATTTCAATGTAGTTAGCAATACCTAGACTTACTCCAGAGAGAACTTCAGATGTTGAACAGCACAGTTCACTCTCCACAAGGTTTGTAATTTCTGTAGTTAAGGTTCCCGGTTAATTTTAACTTATAATACGGCCAACAAGCAATCTCTTTAAAAATAACAAAATAAAATCACAATTAAGTAAACTCAATGGCTCTTCTGTATCTGTGTCTGACAAGATTAGACACCTTCCCACAACTCATGCAGATATTTTCAATAGAGTATCAAATTAATGTTTTGGTTTAAATTTTTATTAACTATTTTATTGTTATTATCAAAAATGTTTCTGATGTTTAAATATGCACAGGAAGCTCTGGTTGACTGGTGGGAGTTACCCACAAGGATCTTACAGCTAAATTGATCCCAAATACTTATTTTAAAAGATGCTCCATGGGTGACATCACCATGAAACCAAGCAGCCTTCACCTTCCAGCCACCAGAAACTTCTCAGACTGTCATGAGGTCTTGGAGACCTCCTTTCCTAATTCTTCTCTTGACTCTCATCCCACGATTCGGATGTTATGGAAACTAACATCTTTGTGTTATCTTAGCATCCAAAATTTCACCCGCGAGAGTTAACTTGTGATTTTAATAAAAACAAAGTTGACGTCTGTTCAGCATCACCTGTCTCTTGCATCCTCACAATTCAAATTCTCCAGCTTCCACAAGACCGAGATCAAAAACACTGCATTACTCAGGTGCATGAGAGCAAGGCTGGCGTGAGCAGTATGTGCAGTGATTTGCACAAGATGATGCAGAAGTATTTCCTGCCATCAGGAAGGACCTCTCCAGAGTCCTACAGGGTCACCTTTTAATGAGAGAAACCAGCCGCCCCTGCTCCCCGCAGCTGCCCTGCCGTGTCTCAAGTCATGCATGAGCATACCTGAGCAGCAACAGAGGGCTCACCTCCACCTGCTGCCCCACTCAGTGCTGAGTGGGAATCCAAATCACAAATGCAGCCTCAGCCCAGACTCAGCCACAGTGAGCGTGTGGTCAGGATGGAGGGCGCTGAAGACAGGAGACATCCCAAGAGATGCCAAGGTTCTTCCAGGGAGCCCTGGGCCCAGGCATCACAGCGGGTGCACTGACCTGCTGTCTCAAAACACCCAAGGGGTCCACATGACATTTTTAAAATCTCAATTTTACCCCTCAATCCACTGATAAACCTAGGGGTTTCCATGGAGTGATTTCTAAGATCCCACCAAGGCTAAATCCTGAAATCTCACTCGGCACACCACTTTGCTTCCGAGTGGCCACTGTGAACTTGAAGATGGGTGGGTGTGCAGGCCATCGGGGGATGAGTGAAGGTCATCTGCCCAGTGAAAAGTCCCCTCTGGAGCCCACCTGGTGTGAAAATGCCTTGTATGTGGCGCGCCTTGACGAGACACAAGAATACCGTGGCCTTCAAAGGAAGAATGATTGCCGGAGGGTCTCTGTCTTCCTCTCTGATACATTTCACTCTAAAACACAGTGTCATCCAAACGGACCCAGACGATTCGATATATTTCACTCTAAAACAGAGTGTGATCCAAGGGGACCCAGACTATTTGTTATATTTCACTCTAAAACACAGCGTGATCCAAGGGGACCCAGATGATTCGGTTGAGAACCTGGGTCCTGATCTGCCTGCTGCGAAAACGTCCAGGAGTCTAGGATTTCCATGCCCCCTCCCACCCACAGTGCCCTGGCTTTCAGCACATGGATGCACCCCACAGATTGCCAGGAGTCGGGAGAGGCCAGAAACAGGTGCTCTTCACAGCCCTAGGAGGAGCTGCCCTGTGACACCCAATCTCACACCTCCAACCTCCAGAACTGAGTGAGTTTCTGCCTGAGGCACCCAGTTTGGATACATTGTTACAGCAGTTTAGCAAACTCATGCAACTGGCACCCTCATAAGAAGAGAAAACAGATACAGATGGACACAGGGAAGAGAGGGAAGACAGTGTGAAGACATGGCGGGAAGCGGCCGTGGGAGCAGACAGCTGCATCTGCAAGCTGGGAACGCCAAGGAGCGCCGGAGACACCAGGAGCCGGAGGAGACCAGTGGGATTTTACTCAGAGCGCAGGTCTGCAATCGCCCATTGGACTGCTGGCCTCCCGAACTGGGAAAGCATAAATTTCTGTTGTTTTAAGCTACCCATTTGTGGTGCTGTGATATGGCAGCCCTAGGAAGTATTGCAGATGTATTGCCTTGCTCTATAATAGGAGAGAAAAGCAGTAAAATCCTGCACACACTGCCGGTCACCCACCTCAAATATTACTCTGGAAATCACCATTACTAATAAACTATGCTGGCACATAAAATTCCTCAGTCAGAATGATTATAGCATTTTACTGCTTTACATATAAAATATGCATGTAAATTGCAAAAAAAAAATACTTCAAAGGAGAACTACATCGATGTATAGATTGTGTGCCATGTATGTTTTTTAATCAAAGGTAATTTTCAGCCAGGCACAGTGGCTCATGCCTGTAATCCCAGTACTTTGGGAGGCTGTGGTGGGTGGATGCCCTGAAGTCAGGAGTTTGAGACCACCCTGGCCAACATGGTGAAGCCCTGTCTCTACTAAAAACACAAAAATTAGCCGGGCATGGTGGGGTGCATGTAATCCTAGCTACTCGGGAGGCTGAGGCAGAAGAATTGCTTGAATCCAGGAGACGGAGGTTGCAGTGAGTCAAGATCGCACACTGCGTTCCAGCGCCTGGGCAACAGAGTGAGATCCGTCTCAAAAAAATAAAAAAGGAAATTTTTAAATTAAGTCAATATTTAATTCTTTTCTACATATGATAATTTTCAGTGCATGAGATAGCTCAATAAATACTAAAATGCACCATACAGAAGCAATTCCCAAATACTGTTGGCATAGCATCTCTTATATTCTGAAATAAAGACTGCCTTGCCCATCACCCTGATGAGTAGTCAATCAAGCTGACTAATTCATAAGCCAAGTATCAGTTGCTCCTGTCCACTGTAAGTTCATTTAAGTTGGAGCTTTCCTCATCTGCAGCTGAGATCAGAACACTGGGGAAAATAGAATTTTAAGGGGCCCTGTGGAGGTGTAGCTTTGCCTGAGAAAAAGATTTGTCTGGAACCCAAGGTTTCAGAGCAACCAGCAACAAGAACTAGGGGGATGTTTGAGTGCTGAGATGGCCACCGGGCAGAGGAGAGGCTGGGAGAGGAGCCCAGAGGCCAGCGAGGGCTGGGCTGTGTCACTTAATTCTTGCGTTATCTGCAGTTCCCTGGCCAGACATCGTTACACCAAAAGGTTGCAAAGGCCCTTCTAATGAGTGAGGGGACGGAGTATGTCTCTCTGCACGCTGCCCAGCCCTTGGTGTAAGATAACTCATGTGTTGGTTTATGATTTTCTTCCAAGAAGTGGCAACCCTATGGAGGCTAAGGTCTTACCCTGGACTTTTACTTGGTAATGAAAAAGTCAGAAGACACAGATTTGGATAGCAGACAGATGGAACTAAGAATATATATATATATATATTTGTAAAATGCCATAGAACCACAAAAGAATATGAACAAACAGAATAAGCCAGATAGGTTTTCACATCATCCGCCTCCAAAACAGTTCTGATCCTTTGGTGAATCAGTCGGTTTGGATGTGCTCACAGCCAGTGCTGGCTTGGGGAAGGGAGGCCATAGGAGCCAACTCCAAAATTAATGTGATAAAGAACAGCTCTCTTCTGTGTAAGAAGACGCCAAGTCAAACTTCCCATCTCTGCTGCATGGCTTACTACAAATTTTTGGGAAGAAGTAGCAAAGAGAAGACACGGTGCAGTTCTTTCATAATTTTTATTTCCTTTTTCTCTCTTGTATTCAATCGCACAAGGAAATATGTGGGTCCTTTGCAAATGCTGGAGTGCAAAGCTTCCATTAAGCAGTGCAGAATGTGCAGAGAAGGAAATGATGTGAGTACTCAATCTACAAGGCTGTTGCATGGATAAAATGCTGCCTTGAGAATGTAGACATCTAGCATTTTCTTTTCCAGTTCGGCCACTAGACGTTGTATTCAGTGATTTGGGGAACAATATTATATATTTATGTAACTCCTTTACTCGCTCATATTTGTTCTGCTGACATTAAGTGAGCCAGAAACCATGGTGAGCCAGGGACACTAAGACAAACGGTCCCCACAGTAAGAAGTAAAGATAAATTATGATGATATCATACACAGGAACTGTAGGAACAGTACACATCAGTGCAAAACAGAAGCAGAAGAGGAAGGAGTTGCATAATCCTTGCCCCTATTTCTCGTCATTTTCTGTGACTCAGTTAAATGTTTGGAATTGCTCATAACATTACAAAATAAATCTATTAGACGGAATACTTTTGAATTTGATGAAGTCATAGGAACCTATCAGGGAGACTTTAGAAATTTATTACTAATCCATGCATATTGAGATACAATTCCCCTATCATAGAATTCATCCATTCAAATTGTACAATTCAATGTTTTAAGTTTATTCACAGTTCCACAATGCTATTAACACAATCAATATTAAAATATTTTCATCATCTCCCCCCCCGCAATAAAACACAGCTATTAGCAGTCACAACCCCTATCTCTGCACAAGCTCCTCAGCCCTAGTAAATGACTAATCTGCTTTCTTTCTCTACAGATTTGCCTATTCTGGGCATTTCATATAAGGACTCATGAGGTCTTTTGTGACTAACTACTTTCAGTATAATGTTTCTGAGGTTCATCCTTGTTGTAGTGTGTATCAACACTTCATTCCTTTTTATAGTCAAATAACATTCCATTGTGTGAATAGGCCGCATTTTACTAATTCATTCACTGGCTGATGAATATTCAGGTTGATTCCACCTTTTGGCTGCTATGAATAATGTTGCTATGAACATTTATGCATGTGTTTTTTTGAGGACTTTTGCTTTCATTTCTTTTGGTATACACCTAGGAAAGGAATTACTGGTTCATGAGAGAACTCTGATTAAACTTTGGAAAACTGTTTTCCAAAGCAGTTGAACAATTTTACATTTCTCTCCAAACTATATGAGGGTTTTTCCATATCCTTGTCAATACTTGCTATTTTCTGACTTTTTAATTCCAGTGCATAAGAAATGCTGTTTCACTGTTTTTTTTTCCTTCAATTATTTGTATTATGGTAAAATACATATAACATAAAATTTACCATCTTAACTATCTTTAAGTGCATAGTTAAGTGATATTAAATACATTCATTATGTTGTATAACTATCACCGCCATCTATCTCCAGAACCACTTCCAACTTGTAAAGCTCAACCCCTGTCCCCATCAAACACTCACTCCCCATTTCCCTTCCCCAGCCACTGGCTACCAGATTCTACTTTGTCTCTATGATTTTGTTGACTCTAAGTAGCTTCTATAAGTGGAATCACACAGTGCTTGCCTTTTTGTGACTGGCTTCTATCACTTGGCATCATGTCCTCAAGGTTCATCCACGTTGTTGCCTGTGTCAGGATTATTTTTCTTCATTTTAAGGATGAATAATATTCCCTTTTATGTATATACACCACATTTCATTTATCTATTCATCTGCTGGTGGCCTTTTGGGTTACTTCCATGTTTTAATTATTGTAAATAGTACTGCTATAAAAATGGGTATACAAATATCTCTTTGAGAACCTGCTTTCAGTTCTATTGGGTACATAATCAGAAGTGGAATTGCTGGATCATACAGTAATCCTATTTTTATTTCTTTGAGAGACAACCATACTGTTTTCCATAGCAGCTTTACCATTGTGTATTACCACCAACGATGCACAAATGTTTCGATTTCTCCACATCCTTGCTAACATTTGTTATTTTCTGTTTTTAAAACAGTAGCTATTATAATGAGTGTGGGTTGGCACCTCATTGTAGTTTATCTGCGCATCTCCATGATGCTAAGCATGTTTTCTGAGCATGTTTTCATGTCATTAGTGGCTACTTGTATATCTTTTTTAAAAAAAATGTCCATTCAAATCCTTCGCATAAGTTAAAAATCAGGTATCTTCTTTGATTTGTTAAATTTTAAGAGTTCTCTGTATAGTCTGGGTATTTATCCCTTGTCAGATATATGATTTGCAAATATTTTCTCTCATTCCATGGATGTCTTTGTACTGTGTTGATAGTGTCTTTTGATGCACAAATGTTTGAATTTTTCTTAAAGTCCAATTTGTATCATTTTTCATTTGTTGCCTGCGCCTTTGACATCATACCTGCGAAGTCGCTGCCAAATCTCGTGGTGTGAAGCTATTGTCCTTGGCTTTCATCCAAGAGGTTTACAGTTTTAGGTCTTACTGTTAGGTCATTAATCCACTTGGAGTTCATTCTTGTATCTGATGTTAGGTAAAGGTCCAGTATCATTCTTTTGCAAGTAGATATCCGGTTTTCTCATGCTGTTTATTGAAAAGACTGTCCTCTTTCCAATGAATGGCCTTGGAACTCTTGTCAAAAATCATTTGGCCACAGATGTGATGATTTATTTCTGGGCTCTCTATTCTATTCTGTTGATCTCTACATCTGTCTTTAGGCCAATATCATGCTGTTTGACTACAGTAGCTTTGTAATGAGGTTTCAAATCACAAAGAGAGAGTACTCAGTTTTGTTCTTCTTAAAAATTATTTTGGCTAGTCAGAGTCCCTTGACATTCCACATGAATTTTAGGATGAATTTTGCTATTTATACAGAAAATGTTTTTGGAATTTTGATAGGGATTGAGTTAAATCTGTATGTGTCTTTGAGTAGTATGGACATCTTAACAATACTGTACCAAAACAGAGATATAGACCAGTGGAACAGAACAGAACCCTCAGAAATAATACCACACATCTACAACCATCTGATCTTTGACAAACCTGACAAAAACAAGAAATGGGGAAAGGATTCCCTATTTAATAAAAAGTGCTGGGAAAACTGGCTAGCCATATGTAGAACGCTGAAACTGGAT
>NW_022329450.1:0-7831 GCF_002776525.5 Piliocolobus tephrosceles | reverse complement strand
ATCCAGTTTCAGCGTTCTACATATGGCTAGCCAGTTTTCCCAGCACTTTTTATTAAATAGGGAATCCTTTCCCCATTTCTTGTTTTTGTCAGGTTTGTCAAAGATCAGATGGTTGTAGATGTGTGGTATTATTTCTGAGGGTTCTGTTCTGTTCCACTGGTCTATATCTCTGTTTTGGTACAGTATTGTTAAGATGTCCATACTACTCAAAGACACATACAGATTTAACTCAATCCCTATCAAAATTCCAAAAACATTTTCTGTATAAATAGCAAAATTCATCCTAAAATTCATGTGGAATGTCAAGGGACTCTGACTAGCCAAAATAATTTTTAAGAAGAACAAAACTGAGTACTCTCTCTTTGTGATTTGAAACCTCATTACAAAGCTACTGTAGTCAAACAGCATGATATTGGCCTAAAGACAGATGTAGAGATCAACAGAATAGAATAGAGAGCCCAGAAATAAATCATCACATCTGTGGCCAAATGATTTTTGACAAGAGTTCCAAGGCCATTCATTGGAAAGAGGACAGTCTTTTCAATAAACAGCATGAGAAAACCGGATATCTACTTGCAAAAGAATGATACTGGACCTTTACCTAACATCAGATACAAGAATGAACTCCAAGTGGATTAATGACCTAACAGTAAGACCTAAAACTGTAAACCTCTTGGATGAAAGCCAAGGACAATAGCTTCACACCACGAGATTTGGCAGCGACTTCGCAGGTATGATGTCAAAGGCGCAGGCAACAAATGAAAAATGATACAAATTGGACTTTAAGAAAAATTCAAACATTTGTGCATCAAAAGACACTATCAACACAGTACAAAGACATCCATGGAATGAGAGAAAATATTTGCAAATCATATATCTGACAAGGGATAAATACCCAGACTATACAGAGAACTCTTAAAATTTAACAAATCAAAGAAGATACCTGATTTTTAACTTATGCGAAGGATTTGAATGGACATTTTTTTTAAAAAAGATATACAAGTAGCCACTAATGACATGAAAACATGCTCAGAAAACATGCTTAGCATCATGGAGATGCGCAGATAAACTACAATGAGGTGCCAACCCACACTCATTATAATAGCTACTGTTTTAAAAACAGAAAATAACAAATGTTAGCAAGGATGTGGAGAAATCGAAACATTTGTGCATCGTTGGTGGTAATACACAATGGTAAAGCTGCTATGGAAAACAGTATGGTTGTCTCTCAAAGAAATAAAAATAGGATTACTGTATGATCCAGCAATTCCACTTCTGATTATGTACCCAATAGAACTGAAAGCAGGTTCTCAAAGAGATATTTGTATACCCATTTTTATAGCAGTACTATTTACAATAATTAAAACATGGAAGTAACCCAAAAGGCCACCAGCAGATGAATAGATAAATGAAATGTGGTGTATATACATAAAAGGGAATATTATTCATCCTTAAAATGAAGAAAAATAATCCTGACACAGGCAACAACGTGGATGAACCTTGAGGACATGATGCCAAGTGATAGAAGCCAGTCACAAAAAGGCAAGCACTGTGTGATTCCACTTATAGAAGCTACTTAGAGTCAACAAAATCATAGAGACAAAGTAGAATCTGGTAGCCAGTGGCTGGGGAAGGGAAATGGGGAGTGAGTGTTTGATGGGGACAGGGGTTGAGCTTTACAAGTTGGAAGTGGTTCTGGAGATAGATGGCGGTGATAGTTATACAACATAATGAATGTATTTAATATCACTTAACTATGCACTTAAAGATAGTTAAGATGGTAAATTTTATGTTATATGTATTTTACCATAATACAAATAATTGAAGGAAAAAAAAACAGTGAAACAGCATTTCTTATGCACTGGAATTAAAAAGTCAGAAAATAGCAAGTATTGACAAGGATATGGAAAAACCCTCATATAGTTTGGAGAGAAATGTAAAATTGTTCAACTGCTTTGGAAAACAGTTTTCCAAAGTTTAATCAGAGTTCTCTCATGAACCAGTAATTCCTTTCCTAGGTGTATACCAAAAGAAATGAAAGCAAAAGTCCTCAAAAAAACACATGCATAAATGTTCATAGCAACATTATTCATAGCAGCCAAAAGGTGGAATCAACCTGAATATTCATCAGCCAGTGAATGAATTAGTAAAATGCGGCCTATTCACACAATGGAATGTTATTTGACTATAAAAAGGAATGAAGTGTTGATACACACTACAACAAGGATGAACCTCAGAAACATTATACTGAAAGTAGTTAGTCACAAAAGACCTCATGAGTCCTTATATGAAATGCCCAGAATAGGCAAATCTGTAGAGAAAGAAAGCAGATTAGTCATTTACTAGGGCTGAGGAGCTTGTGCAGAGATAGGGGTTGTGACTGCTAATAGCTGTGTTTTATTGCGGGGGGGGAGATGATGAAAATATTTTAATATTGATTGTGTTAATAGCATTGTGGAACTGTGAATAAACTTAAAACATTGAATTGTACAATTTGAATGGATGAATTCTATGATAGGGGAATTGTATCTCAATATGCATGGATTAGTAATAAATTTCTAAAGTCTCCCTGATAGGTTCCTATGACTTCATCAAATTCAAAAGTATTCCGTCTAATAGATTTATTTTGTAATGTTATGAGCAATTCCAAACATTTAACTGAGTCACAGAAAATGACGAGAAATAGGGGCAAGGATTATGCAACTCCTTCCTCTTCTGCTTCTGTTTTGCACTGATGTGTACTGTTCCTACAGTTCCTGTGTATGATATCATCATAATTTATCTTTACTTCTTACTGTGGGGACCGTTTGTCTTAGTGTCCCTGGCTCACCATGGTTTCTGGCTCACTTAATGTCAGCAGAACAAATATGAGCGAGTAAAGGAGTTACATAAATATATAATATTGTTCCCCAAATCACTGAATACAACGTCTAGTGGCCGAACTGGAAAAGAAAATGCTAGATGTCTACATTCTCAAGGCAGCATTTTATCCATGCAACAGCCTTGTAGATTGAGTACTCACATCATTTCCTTCTCTGCACATTCTGCACTGCTTAATGGAAGCTTTGCACTCCAGCATTTGCAAAGGACCCACATATTTCCTTGTGCGATTGAATACAAGAGAGAAAAAGGAAATAAAAATTATGAAAGAACTGCACCGTGTCTTCTCTTTGCTACTTCTTCCCAAAAATTTGTAGTAAGCCATGCAGCAGAGATGGGAAGTTTGACTTGGCGTCTTCTTACACAGAAGAGAGCTGTTCTTTATCACATTAATTTTGGAGTTGGCTCCTATGGCCTCCCTTCCCCAAGCCAGCACTGGCTGTGAGCACATCCAAACCGACTGATTCACCAAAGGATCAGAACTGTTTTGGAGGCGGATGATGTGAAAACCTATCTGGCTTATTCTGTTTGTTCATATTCTTTTGTGGTTCTATGGCATTTTACAAATATATATATATATATATTCTTAGTTCCATCTGTCTGCTATCCAAATCTGTGTCTTCTGACTTTTTCATTACCAAGTAAAAGTCCAGGGTAAGACCTTAGCCTCCATAGGGTTGCCACTTCTTGGAAGAAAATCATAAACCAACACATGAGTTATCTTACACCAAGGGCTGGGCAGCGTGCAGAGAGACATACTCCGTCCCCTCACTCATTAGAAGGGCCTTTGCAACCTTTTGGTGTAACGATGTCTGGCCAGGGAACTGCAGATAACGCAAGAATTAAGTGACACAGCCCAGCCCTCGCTGGCCTCTGGGCTCCTCTCCCAGCCTCTCCTCTGCCCGGTGGCCATCTCAGCACTCAAACATCCCCCTAGTTCTTGTTGCTGGTTGCTCTGAAACCTTGGGTTCCAGACAAATCTTTTTCTCAGGCAAAGCTACACCTCCACAGGGCCCCTTAAAATTCTATTTTCCCCAGTGTTCTGATCTCAGCTGCAGATGAGGAAAGCTCCAACTTAAATGAACTTACAGTGGACAGGAGCAACTGATACTTGGCTTATGAATTAGTCAGCTTGATTGACTACTCATCAGGGTGATGGGCAAGGCAGTCTTTATTTCAGAATATAAGAGATGCTATGCCAACAGTATTTGGGAATTGCTTCTGTATGGTGCATTTTAGTATTTATTGAGCTATCTCATGCACTGAAAATTATCATATGTAGAAAAGAATTAAATATTGACTTAATTTAAAAATTTCCTTTTTTATTTTTTTGAGACGGATCTCACTCTGTTGCCCAGGCGCTGGAACGCAGTGTGCGATCTTGACTCACTGCAACCTCCGTCTCCTGGATTCAAGCAATTCTTCTGCCTCAGCCTCCCGAGTAGCTAGGATTACATGCACCCCACCATGCCCGGCTAATTTTTGTGTTTTTAGTAGAGACAGGGCTTCACCATGTTGGCCAGGGTGGTCTCAAACTCCTGACTTCAGGGCATCCACCCACCACAGCCTCCCAAAGTACTGGGATTACAGGCATGAGCCACTGTGCCTGGCTGAAAATTACCTTTGATTAAAAAACATACATGGCACACAATCTATACATCGATGTAGTTCTCCTTTGAAGTATTTTTTTTTTGCAATTTACATGCATATTTTATATGTAAAGCAGTAAAATGCTATAATCATTCTGACTGAGGAATTTTATGTGCCAGCATAGTTTATTAGTAATGGTGATTTCCAGAGTAATATTTGAGGTGGGTGACCGGCAGTGTGTGCAGGATTTTACTGCTTTTCTCTCCTATTATAGAGCAAGGCAATACATCTGCAATACTTCCTAGGGCTGCCATATCACAGCACCACAAATGGGTAGCTTAAAACAACAGAAATTTATGCTTTCCCAGTTCGGGAGGCCAGCAGTCCAATGGGCGATTGCAGACCTGCGCTCTGAGTAAAATCCCACTGGTCTCCTCCGGCTCCTGGTGTCTCCGGCGCTCCTTGGCGTTCCCAGCTTGCAGATGCAGCTGTCTGCTCCCACGGCCGCTTCCCGCCATGTCTTCACACTGTCTTCCCTCTCTTCCCTGTGTCCATCTGTATCTGTTTTCTCTTCTTATGAGGGTGCCAGTTGCATGAGTTTGCTAAACTGCTGTAACAATGTATCCAAACTGGGTGCCTCAGGCAGAAACTCACTCAGTTCTGGAGGTTGGAGGTGTGAGATTGGGTGTCACAGGGCAGCTCCTCCTAGGGCTGTGAAGAGCACCTGTTTCTGGCCTCTCCCGACTCCTGGCAATCTGTGGGGTGCATCCATGTGCTGAAAGCCAGGGCACTGTGGGTGGGAGGGGGCATGGAAATCCTAGACTCCTGGACGTTTTCGCAGCAGGCAGATCAGGACCCAGGTTCTCAACCGAATCATCTGGGTCCCCTTGGATCACGCTGTGTTTTAGAGTGAAATATAACAAATAGTCTGGGTCCCCTTGGATCACACTCTGTTTTAGAGTGAAATATATCGAATCGTCTGGGTCCGTTTGGATGACACTGTGTTTTAGAGTGAAATGTATCAGAGAGGAAGACAGAGACCCTCCGGCAATCATTCTTCCTTTGAAGGCCACGGTATTCTTGTGTCTCGTCAAGGCGCGCCACATACAAGGCATTTTCACACCAGGTGGGCTCCAGAGGGGACTTTTCACTGGGCAGATGACCTTCACTCATCCCCCGATGGCCTGCACACCCACCCATCTTCAAGTTCACAGTGGCCACTCGGAAGCAAAGTGGTGTGCCGAGTGAGATTTCAGGATTTAGCCTTGGTGGGATCTTAGAAATCACTCCATGGAAACCCCTAGGTTTATCAGTGGATTGAGGGGTAAAATTGAGATTTTAAAAATGTCATGTGGACCCCTTGGGTGTTTTGAGACAGCAGGTCAGTGCACCCGCTGTGATGCCTGGGCCCAGGGCTCCCTGGAAGAACCTTGGCATCTCTTGGGATGTCTCCTGTCTTCAGCGCCCTCCATCCTGACCACACGCTCACTGTGGCTGAGTCTGGGCTGAGGCTGCATTTGTGATTTGGATTCCCACTCAGCACTGAGTGGGGCAGCAGGTGGAGGTGAGCCCTCTGTTGCTGCTCAGGTATGCTCATGCATGACTTGAGACACGGCAGGGCAGCTGCGGGGAGCAGGGGCGGCTGGTTTCTCTCATTAAAAGGTGACCCTGTAGGACTCTGGAGAGGTCCTTCCTGATGGCAGGAAATACTTCTGCATCATCTTGTGCAAATCACTGCACATACTGCTCACGCCAGCCTTGCTCTCATGCACCTGAGTAATGCAGTGTTTTTGATCTCGGTCTTGTGGAAGCTGGAGAATTTGAATTGTGAGGATGCAAGAGACAGGTGATGCTGAACAGACGTCAACTTTGTTTTTATTAAAATCACAAGTTAACTCTCGCGGGTGAAATTTTGGATGCTAAGATAACACAAAGATGTTAGTTTCCATAACATCCGAATCGTGGGATGAGAGTCAAGAGAAGAATTAGGAAAGGAGGTCTCCAAGACCTCATGACAGTCTGAGAAGTTTCTGGTGGCTGGAAGGTGAAGGCTGCTTGGTTTCATGGTGATGTCACCCATGGAGCATCTTTTAAAATAAGTATTTGGGATCAATTTAGCTGTAAGATCCTTGTGGGTAACTCCCACCAGTCAACCAGAGCTTCCTGTGCATATTTAAACATCAGAAACATTTTTGATAATAACAATAAAATAGTTAATAAAAATTTAAACCAAAACATTAATTTGATACTCTATTGAAAATATCTGCATGAGTTGTGGGAAGGTGTCTAATCTTGTCAGACACAGATACAGAAGAGCCATTGAGTTTACTTAATTGTGATTTTATTTTGTTATTTTTAAAGAGATTGCTTGTTGGCCGTATTATAAGTTAAAATTAACCGGGAACCTTAACTACAGAAATTACAAACCTTGTGGAGAGTGAACTGTGCTGTTCAACATCTGAAGTTCTCTCTGGAGTAAGTCTAGGTATTGCTAACTACATTGAAATGTTATTTTTAACCATTTTCGAGCCACCCACACCTTCTCCCCCATTCTTCTTTTTGGTAAACTTCATTTTCTCACTTTAGAAGGAAGTCTGTTAATACTGAATTTCTTTGAACATGGCTCAGTCTTACTGGTCTGCATCTGGCGTTAGTAATGTGCTTAATTAAACAAAATAATGTCTCCCCGATTTTTTATTCATGGAAGAGAAATTACAGGTTGTATCTGAAGGGAATATTTCTCTTGAAAGCAAAAATACAGGACTTTCCTGTCTAAATGAGAAAAGTCAGTTGTATTTAACTGGAACTTTCAATTTGCCAAGCACATGAGAATACCATTGGCTGGCCCCATCCTCACCAAGATACAAGGCACACACGCACATGCATGATGGTCATTTTTAATCCACAAGACATCCACCTACCTTTCCATAGCTTTCAGTTCATCTTCTATTTTCAAAGCAAGAACTATACAAACATGAAGGAAGCTCTGCCACCTCTCAGCTCGCTAGTCCTAGGCTAAGGGACAAATTCGCACAACAGTGGGTTGATCAAATCTGACTAATCTCAACTTGACAGTCACAGGTGTCACTCAAAACCAACAACAGTCCAGTGCTGGGGTGAAAAAGTGTGGCGGAAAACATACACGTGAGCATCTGTGACGAATTCCACAGTTATTACCGCAAGGTTAAATGAAAAGCATGGCCGTGCGAGGCAGGTTTCTCTAAATTGACTTTTCTTTCCATCTCAAGGTGATGTGACCTATGAGGCTGCTGACATTTTAGAGAGAGCACTGTCTCACAGGACAAAATGTGGACGGTGACCAGAGGCACATACCTGTCCTGACACCCTCTCACCACCACAA
>NW_022329449.1:0-5578 GCF_002776525.5 Piliocolobus tephrosceles | reverse complement strand
CTCAAGCAATCCTCTCACCTCAGCCTCCCCAGTAGCTGGGAAGATAGTCACCACCCTGATTGGCTAATTTTTTAAATTTTTGTAGAGATGGGGTCTTGATTTGTTGCCCAGGCTTCTTTTGAACTCCTGGTGTCAAGCAATCCTCCCACCTCCCAGAATGCTGGGATTATAGGCATGAGCCCCCACGCCTAGCCCTAACAGAAATATTTTGATAAATTTTTGGTTTATGGTAGTTAATTGTGGGAGCAATTTATTTCTACCTGTTGGATGATATTTTCTCTCTCAGTTACAAAATAAAATCGGCTACAATCAGATCGCAAGCTTGTTTATGTATCAAGATATGTCATGGAGACCATTCGCAGTGGCTCATGCCTGTAATCTCAGCACCTTGGGAGGCCAAGGCGGGTGGATCACCTGAGGTCAGGAGTTTGAGACCAGCCTGGCCATCATGGTGAAACCCCGTCTCTACTAAAAATACAAACATTAGCCAGGCTTGGTGGCAAGCACCTGTAATCCCAGCTATTCAGGAGGCTGAGGAAGGAGAACCACTTTAACCTGGCAGGTGGAGGTTGCAGTGAGCCGAGATCACACCCCCATACTCCAGCCTGGGTGACAGAGTGAGGCTCCGTCTCAAAAGAAAAAAAAAATATGTCATGGAAACCATTAAGTGTGATGCTCACTACAAAGTAGAAATGAATAGCAGTGTTTTATAATGGTTACTTATGATGAGTGTTTTCTTTTAAACAGGAAGCAAGTGATTCCCTACTTTGCTAGAATCTCTCAAAACAGGATGAGGCAAGAATCAGCAGAGACTGCTTTGCCGGACATTTTACAGAGAATTCTGGAGAGCAACAATGAAAAGGAAGAGTTAAAAGGGATCTTTGAGAAAACTTCAAAACAGGGCCATGAAACAGCGATCTTCACAGGTGATGCTGAATTTGGTAGTCCTAAGCCCAGAGAGTTCCTCTTTCAGGGACTCCTGTCTATAACAGAATGGAATAACATAAACACACTAAGCTAGGCAAAAGTGAATCAAAGTAACTCTTTCTGTTGGTCTTCCAAGATGCTTTGTCTACACCAGAGATGATGCCTCAAGATTCTGATGCTGCTCAGCTTCCTACTGCAATAGGCAGAGAACTTTGGGACACAGGTAATTACTGCGGTGTCTCACTCATCGATATAGAAGGAGCAGCTGGCTGGATATGTGGTCAACAGATGCTCTGACTCTGGATCTCACAAGGTCACTGAATGGCTACGATTATGGCCACAGCCATGTAAACCCTTCAAGTTCAGGCTCAGCTTCCACTACCATCTCCCCATGACCCAGTGCAGGGCTGGCCAGGACAGGGCTGGTGTGGGAACACCATGGGCTGAACGAGCAAATGGCAGCCAGGCAGAGGACACATATGGTGCCTTTGTAGTGGCCACAGCAATGATAGCCCTCAGAGTGGCATGGTTTTTATTGATTTTGGCATCAAATGAAGGCAGACACTGTGTTTTAAAAGTTGTAGTATTTTACTCACCCGTAATTTTGAAGGCCAGAGTCAGAAAACCTAAGCATGCTGTGCTGCAATGCTGTCCAGCAGAACTGAAGTTTTCTTTTCCATCCTAATATCCTAATATAGATGGAAGTGCTGTGATAAGCACTCCCAGTCCCAGTGATCTGCAGCCCTTGGTCAGCAAAAGCAGCACGATGCATCCCCCCAGCAACAGACTAGTACATCCATCTGACCATCCCTTGACCATAACCAGAATGACACTATTCCAGAGCTAAGGGAGATGGGAATGACATTTTCATTTTACATAAGTATTCTCTTTTTAAATGCATCAAGGCAGAAACCCAATTACAATAGGAAATCCCTAAATATGTAACTGAGATTGCTAAATTGTAAAGAGAAAGTTAAAAGAAACTGCAAACCGTTGCAAGACTGTATTACAGCATTCAGACAGCCTTTATAATATTTACACAAGAAACCACAGATCATACCCATCTCTATGAAAATGAGTAACAGTGATTTTCAACAGATTGAAATGGATGATTGAGTAAACGGTCACCAAATCCTTTGCAGAAAGGCTGACTAGAACCTTCCAGAGGGCAGAAGCTCCGTAGGCTGTGCAGAGAGGCCCCTGCTCCTCTGATGAGCCGGTGCCTTGGGTTTGGTGGTGCCGCTAAAGCAAACCGAGGAAAGGTTCTTTGGATGTGCAACATTCCAGGAACATCCGGCTGTGTTTCTGATCACGGCTGCACACAAGACTGAAGGCCCTGAACCTCCGGTTATGTCTACTCCAGCCTGTGAGGAGGGCGCTCCCAAACATCAGACGTGTTAAAATACCATAAGCGAGTTAAGGTAAACATACTCTGGGTAGAGCTTCTGCAAGACACAAGCACAGATCCGATTGAAGTTGCTTCTGATAGCTGCGTCTGCGGGAAGGAAATCCAACCTGGAAAGGGTGGAGCCAGGGATAAGCACCTCGCCCAGAAGCCCAGGGCACAGAATCACAGACACTCGTGCTCACTCACACATGCACGCATACACACACTCTCACATACATACATGCTCAGACACATGAACACACATTCATACTCACACAAGGATGCACACTCACACACGCATGCACACTCATGCACACACATAAACACTCATTCACACACTCACACAAGCATACACAGTCTCATACATGCACACATGCACGTTCACACACGCACAGTCACACACATGCACACTCACACAAGGATACACACACTTTCACACCTGCATTATTAAAAATAATCATACATTATTAAAATAATTATACTTATTAAAAATAATCTTACGCATTAAAAATAATAATTGTATGTTTGCTTTGTGTGAATGTGTGCGAGTGTGCATGTGTGATTGTGTTTGCTTGTGTATGAGTTCGTGTGTGTGAATGCTTGTGTGAATGTGACTGTGTATTCATGTGCCTGTGAGTGTGCATGTGAGTGTGCGTGTGTGTGTGCATGTGTGAATATGTGTGAATGTGTGTGAGTGTTCATGTGTGAGAGCATGTGTATGCTTGAGTGTGCATGTATGTGAGAGTAGCACGTGTGTGTGAATGTGCGTGAGTGTGCATGTGTGAGACTGTGTGTATACTTGTGAGTGCGCATGTATGAGTGTGCATGTATGTGTGCATGTGTGTGTGAATGTGTGTTCATATGCATGAGTGTCCGTGTATGTGACAGTGTGCGTGTGTGTGAATGTGCATGACTGTGCATGTATGAATCACACATCACATGCACACTCAATGCACATGAACACGCATTCACACTTATACACACACAAACCTCATGCATACACACACGCAAGAGAAACGCACTCTCGCAGACTCACACTTTCACACTCACATCCTCGCATAGATTTCCTTCGTGTAAATGCCCGTCTCTCTGAGGAAAATGAGCAGGTCGATGCCGCCTGATGGGAGCCAGGTGACACTCTGGCCCCGGGCGCTTGTGCAGGGATGAAGGAGCCTCATGGGGACTTTGCGACTCCCGCTTCCTCGAAGGCGAAGGCGAGGCCGTGGAATTTGAAGGAACAGGCAGGTGCGGAGCTCTCTGGCCTATTTCTAGGCCACTGAGTACAAGGAAGAGCTCGATGGAAACACTCATGTGATGGGAAAACCTCCAGAGAGAAAGAATTCTTCGGGTTCCTCTGAGCCGGCTCCTCGTTCTAGACATGCGACGACAGAGTGCCCTGTCCCAGGCTCGCGCTCCGGTGCCCTCAGCTCGTGGCTCTGAGAGTCTGGAGCTGGGCTGGGCATGGGGACACCTCCAGAGCCCGCCATCCACCGCCCAGGCCCCCTCCACAGTCCAGGACCCTGCATTTCACCCACACAGGGGCTTCCCACGTGGCTGCTGCCAGCGCCTCACCCCGCAGAGCCTGCCCAGGCCCAGGTGAGGAAAAGGCAGGTCCTCCCTGCAGGTGCAGAGAAGCAGCTGCGGGCCGCAGGGACTGTGCTTTCAGGAAAACTGCAACAGAAGGAGCAGAGCGCGTGGAGGGATCCCCATGGGGAGGCCTGGTCCCTCTGGAGTGTGAGATGTCCATGGCTCCGGCTTCTTAGGCAGCGCCTGGCCTCGGAGCCCGAGAGCTCTCGCTGCTGATTGAAAGGATGGCAAAGCTGTTCTCCAGGCAGGGGCAGGCCCTCAGGTCCACGCTGGGAAGTGGAAGGAGCTGCACCTTGACCCGCATCAGGCGGGAGGCCGCCTGGCTTTCCTCCTGGAGACACTCCTGCCCCGCGGTTCCTCGCTGGAAGCATCAGGAGCAGGCGTGAGGCAGCTTGAGAAGACCTGGGAAGGTGCCACCCCAAACGCCTGCTGGGCCTCACAGCCAGGCCACGGCGCCACCGGCCACAGGAGCACAGTGGTCCCCACCCCACCCCAGCTCTGCAAAAGCTGCAGAGAATGCTGGAGAGACAGCTGCAGACAGGTCTCCAGGCCAGGCCTCACAGCCGACTGGGGCAATCCTGAAGAAAGGAGCTTTTCCCGGGAAGCGCTGACACGAAACGCCTTGTCATGGCGCTGCTAACTTGGATAAGAAACCCCAAAACCGACAGTTAGGCTACTGTTACAACCATCACTTGGCCAAGGGAGTAAAATTCTATGTGTGTATCACTCGGGGGCTGGGGTTCACCAACGGAAAGAACAGTCTCTAAACCTCATCGTAGCAGTAATCTGGTTTTGTTTTGTTTTGCTTTTAGATGGAGTTTCACTGTTGTCGCCAGGCTGGAGTGCAATGGCACGATCTCAGTTCACTGCAACCTCCACCTCCCGGGTTCAAGGGATTCCCCTGCCTCAGCCTCCTGAGTAGCTGGAATTACAGGCACCTGCCACTACGCCCGGCTAATTTTTTTGTTTTCTTTCTTTTTTTTTTTTTTTTGTATTTTTAGTAGAGACAGGGTTTCACTATGTTGGCTGGGCTGGTCTCCTGACCTCATGATCTGCCGCCTAATAATCTCAATAATAACAGCATGTGTGTTCATCTTGTGGAGATTCGAATCTCACTGTGATACCTGTGGACTTCTGGCGCCATGGGCCTCGTGTGTGCCAGGTGCTGGCTGAGTCCCACCGGCTCTCCAAAGGCTGCTGAGGTCATGTGCAGCCTCGGAGATGGGTGCGCAGAGCGATGGGTGGATGTCACAGCTTTTGTCACCATGTTTCTTTCACTCGGACTCGCCCGTTCAGAAGCTCTTGGTCCTCAGATCTCCAAGGAAGCTGCTTTTGTCCAATATGTGTTTCCAGAAATCTCAAAATAGTTCCAAGTTCTCTTGGCATTTGACTTTTTCTTTCTCTTTTTTTTTTTTTTTTTTTTTTGGCTTTTCTATGGAATGCCAGAGATTTTGTTGAAAAGAAAGACAACCCCAAAAGTCTCAGATCAAAAGAAAAATATTAATGTATTTGCAGAGTTCTGAAAACACAAACTCCACAAATTTCTATGAAAATATGAGAAAAATGCATCAGTGTAAACCACTGCAGTTCTATTCAGGGTCAATGGTTAGATCACAGTGTGAAGTGTGCAGAACATTTAAATCGAATTTAATTAAACATGGATTAAACTATTTTAAT
>NW_022329448.1:0-5579 GCF_002776525.5 Piliocolobus tephrosceles | reverse complement strand
CTCAAGCAATCCTCTCACCTCAGCCTCCCCAGTAGCTGGGAAGATAGGCACCACCCTGATTGGCTAATTTTTTAAATTTTTGTAGAGATGGGGTCTTGATTTGTTGCCCAGGCTTCTTTTGAACTCCTGGTGTCAAGCAATCCTCCCACCTCCCAGAATGCTGGGATTATAGGCATGAGCCCCCACGCCTAGCCCTAACAGAAATATTTTGATAAATTTTTGGTTTATGGTAGTTAATTGTGGGAGCAATTTATTTCTACCTGTTGGATGATATTTTCTCTCTCAGTTACAAAATAAAATCGGCTACAATCAGATCGCAAGCTTGTTTATGTATCAAGATATGTCATGGAGACCATTCGCAGTGGCTCATGCCTGTAATCTCATCACCTTGGGAGGCCAAGGCGGGTGGATCACCTGAGGTCAGGAGTTTGAGACCAGCCTGGCCATCATGGTGAAACCCCGTCTCTACTAAAAATACAAACATTAGCCAGGCTTGGTGGCAAGCACCTGTAATCCCAGCTATTCAGGAGGCTGAGGAAGGAGAACCACTTTAACCTGGCAGGTGGAGGTTGCAGTGAGCCGAGATCACACCCCCATACTCCAGCCTGGGTGACAGAGTGAGGCTCCGTCTCAAAAGAAAAAAAAAAATATGTCATGGAAACCATTAAGTGTGATGCTCACTACAAAGTAGAAATGAATAGCAGTGTTTTATAATGGTTACTTATGATGAGTGTTTTCTTTTAAACAGGAAGCAAGTGATTCCCTACTTTGCTAGAATCTCTCAAAACAGGATGAGGCAAGAATCAGCAGAGACTGCTTTGCCGGACATTTTACAGAGAATTCTGGAGAGCAACAATGAAAAGGAAGAGTTAAAAGGGATCTTTGAGAAAACTTCAAAACAGGGCCATGAAACAGCGATCTTCACAGGTGATGCTGAATTTGGTAGTCCTAAGCCCAGAGAGTTCCTCTTTCAGGGACTCCTGTCTATAACAGAATGGAATAACATAAACACACTAAGCTAGGCAAAAGTGAATCAAAGTAACTCTTTCTGTTGGTCTTCCAAGATGCTTTGTCTACACCAGAGATGATGCCTCAAGATTCTGATGCTGCTCAGCTTCCTACTGCAATAGGCAGAGAACTTTGGGACACAGGTAATTACTGCGGTGTCTCACTCATCGATATAGAAGGAGCAGCTGGCTGGATATGTGGTCAACAGATGCTCTGACTCTGGATCTCACAAGGTCACTGAATGGCTACGATTATGGCCACAGCCATGTAAACCCTTCAAGTTCAGGCTCAGCTTCCACTACCATCTCCCCATGACCCAGTGCAGGGCTGGCCAGGACAGGGCTGGTGTGGGAACACCATGGGCTGAACGAGCAAATGGCAGCCAGGCAGAGGACACATATGGTGCCTTTGTAGTGGCCACAGCAATGATAGCCCTCAGAGTGGCATGGTTTTTATTGATTTTGGCATCAAATGAAGGCAGACACTGTGTTTTAAAAGTTGTAGTATTTTACTCACCCGTAATTTTGAAGGCCAGAGTCAGAAAACCTAAGCATGCTGTGCTGCAATGCTGTCCAGCAGAACTGAAGTTTTCTTTTCCATCCTAATATCCTAATATAGATGGAAGTGCTGTGATAAGCACTCCCAGTCCCAGTGATCTGCAGCCCTTGGTCAGCAAAAGCAGCACGATGCATCCCCCCAGCAACAGACTAGTACATCCATCTGACCATCCCTTGACCATAACCAGAATGACACTATTCCAGAGCTAAGGGAGATGGGAATGACATTTTCATTTTACATAAGTATTCTCTTTTTAAATGCATCAAGGCAGAAACCCAATTACAATAGGAAATCCCTAAATATGTAACTGAGATTGCTAAATTGTAAAGAGAAAGTTAAAAGAAACTGCAAACCGTTGCAAGACTGTATTACAGCATTCAGACAGCCTTTATAATATTTACACAAGAAACCACAGATCATACCCATCTCTATGAAAATGAGTAACAGTGATTTTCAACAGATTGAAATGGATGATTGAGTAAATGGTCACCAAATCCTTTGCAGAAAGGCTGACTAGAACCTTCCAGAGGGCAGAAGCTCCGTAGGCTGTGCAGAGAGGCCCCTGCTCCTCTGATGAGCCGGTGCCTTGGGTTTGGTGGTGCCGCTAAAGCAAACCGAGGAAAGGTTCTTTGGATGTGCAACATTCCAGGAACATCCGGCTGTGTTTCTGATCACGGCTGCACACAAGACTGAAGGCCCTGAACCTCCGGTTATGTCTACTCCAGCCTGTGAGGAGGGCGCTCCCAAACATCAGACGTGTTAAAATACCATAAGCGAGTTAAGGTAAACATACTCTGGGTAGAGCTTCTGCAAGACACAAGCACAGATCCGATTGAAGTTGCTTCTGATAGCTGCGTCTGCGGGAAGGAAATCCAACCTGGAAAGGGTGGAGCCAGGGATAAGCACCTCGCCCAGAAGCCCAGGGCACAGAATCACAGACACTCGTGCTCACTCACACATGCACGCATACACACACTCTCACATACATACATGCTCAGACACATGAACACACATTCATACTCACACAAGGATGCACACTCACACACGCATGCACACTCATGCACACACATAAACACTCATTCACACACTCACACAAGCATACACAGTCTCATACATGCACACATGCACGTTCACACACGCACAGTCACACACATGCACACTCACACAAGGATACACACACTTTCACACCTGCATTATTAAAAATAATCATACATTATTAAAATAATTATACTTATTAAAAATAATCTTACGCATTAAAAATAATAATTGTATGTTTGCTTTGTGTGAATGTGTGCGAGTGTGCATGTGTGATTGTGTTTGCTTGTGTATGAGTTCGTGTGTGTGAATGCTTGTGTGAATGTGACTGTGTATTCATGTGCCTGTGAGTGTGCATGTGAGTGTGCGTGTGTGTGTGCATGTGTGAATATGTGTGAATGTGTGTGAGTGTTCATGTGTGAGAGCATGTGTATGCTTGAGTGTGCATGTATGTGAGAGTAGCACGTGTGTGTGAATGTGCGTGAGTGTGCATGTGTGAGACTGTGTGTATACTTGTGAGTGCGCATGTATGAGTGTGCATGTATGTGTGCATGTGTGTGTGAATGTGTGTTCATATGCATGAGTGTCCGTGTATGTGACAGTGTGCGTGTGTGTGAATGTGCATGACTGTGCATGTATGAATCACACATCACATGCACACTCAATGCACATGAACACGCATTCACACTTATACACACACAAACCTCATGCATACACACACGCAAGAGAAACGCACTCTCGCAGACTCACACTTTCACACTCACATCCTCGCATAGATTTCCTTCGTGTAAATGCCCGTCTCTCTGAGGAAAATGAGCAGGTCGATGCCGCCTGATGGGAGCCAGGTGACACTCTGGCCCCGGGCGCTTGTGCAGGGATGAAGGAGCCTCATGGGGACTTTGCGACTCCCGCTTCCTCGAAGGCGAAGGCGAGGCCGTGGAATTTGAAGGAACAGGCAGGTGCGGAGCTCTCTGGCCTATTTCTAGGCCACTGAGTACAAGGAAGAGCTCGATGGAAACACTCATGTGATGGGAAAACCTCCAGAGAGAAAGAATTCTTCGGGTTCCTCTGAGCCGGCTCCTCGTTCTAGACATGCGACGACAGAGTGCCCTGTCCCAGGCTCGCGCTCCGGTGCCCTCAGCTCGTGGCTCTGAGAGTCTGGAGCTGGGCTGGGCATGGGGACACCTCCAGAGCCCGCCATCCACCGCCCAGGCCCCCTCCACAGTCCAGGACCCTGCATTTCACCCACACAGGGGCTTCCCACGTGGCTGCTGCCAGCGCCTCACCCCGCAGAGCCTGCCCAGGCCCAGGTGAGGAAAAGGCAGGTCCTCCCTGCAGGTGCAGAGAAGCAGCTGCGGGCCGCAGGGACTGTGCTTTCAGGAAAACTGCAACAGAAGGAGCAGAGCGCGTGGAGGGATCCCCATGGGGAGGCCTGGTCCCTCTGGAGTGTGAGATGTCCATGGCTCCGGCTTCTTAGGCAGCGCCTGGCCTCGGAGCCCGAGAGCTCTCGCTGCTGATTGAAAGGATGGCAAAGCTGTTCTCCAGGCAGGGGCAGGCCCTCAGGTCCACGCTGGGAAGTGGAAGGAGCTGCACCTTGACCCGCATCAGGCGGGAGGCCGCCTGGCTTTCCTCCTGGAGACACTCCTGCCCCGCGGTTCCTCGCTGGAAGCATCAGGAGCAGGCGTGAGGCAGCTTGAGAAGACCTGGGAAGGTGCCACCCCAAACGCCTGCTGGGCCTCACAGCCAGGCCACGGCGCCACCGGCCACAGGAGCACAGTGGTCCCCACCCCACCCCAGCTCTGCAAAAGCTGCAGAGAATGCTGGAGAGACAGCTGCAGACAGGTCTCCAGGCCAGGCCTCACAGCCGACTGGGGCAATCCTGAAGAAAGGAGCTTTTCCCGGGAAGCGCTGACACGAAACGCCTTGTCATGGCGCTGCTAACTTGGATAAGAAACCCCAAAACCGACAGTTAGGCTACTGTTACAACCATCACTTGGCCAAGGGAGTAAAATTCTATGTGTGTATCACTCGGGGGCTGGGGTTCACCAACGGAAAGAACAGTCTCTAAACCTCATCGTAGCAGTAATCTGGTTTTGTTTTGTTTTGCTTTTAGATGGAGTTTCACTGTTGTCGCCAGGCTGGAGTGCAATGGCACGATCTCAGTTCACTGCAACCTCCACCTCCCGGGTTCAAGGGATTCCCCTGCCTCAGCCTCCTGAGTAGCTGGAATTACAGGCACCTGCCACTACGCCCGGCTAATTTTTTTGTTTTCTTTCTTTTTTTTTTTTTTTTGTATTTTTAGTAGAGACAGGGTTTCACTATGTTGGCTGGGCTGGTCTCCTGACCTCATGATCTGCCGCCTAATAATCTCAATAATAACAGCATGTGTGTTCATCTTGTGGAGATTCGAATCTCACTGTGATACCTGTGGACTTCTGGCGCCATGGGCCTCGTGTGTGCCAGGTGCTGGCTGAGTCCCACCGGCTCTCCAAAGGCTGCTGAGGTCATGTGCAGCCTCGGAGATGGGTGCGCAGAGCGATGGGTGGATGTCACAGCTTTTGTCACCATGTTTCTTTCACTCGGACTCGCCCGTTCAGAAGCTCTTGGTCCTCAGATCTCCAAGGAAGCTGCTTTTGTCCAATATGTGTTTCCAGAAATCTCAAAATAGTTCCAAGTTCTCTTGGCATTTGACTTTTTCTTTCTCTTTTTTTTTTTTTTTTTTTTTTGGCTTTTCTATGGAATGCCAGAGATTTTGTTGAAAAGAAAGACAACCCCAAAAGTCTCAGATCAAAAGAAAAATATTAATGTATTTGCAGAGTTCTGAAAACACAAACTCCACAAATTTCTATGAAAATATGAGAAAAATGCATCAGTGTAAACCACTGCAGTTCTATTCAGGGTCAATGGTTAGATCACAGTGTGAAGTGTGCAGAACATTTAAATCGAATTTAATTAAACATGGATTAAACTATTTTAAT
>NW_022329447.1:0-5578 GCF_002776525.5 Piliocolobus tephrosceles | reverse complement strand
ATTAAAATAGTTTAATCCATGTTTAATTAAATTCGATTTAAATGTTCTGCACACTTCACACTGTGATCTAACCATTGACCCTGAATAGAACTGCAGTGGTTTACACTGATGCATTTTTCTCATATTTTCATAGAAATTTGTGGAGTTTGTGTTTTCAGAACTCTGCAAATACATTAATATTTTTCTTTTGATCTGAGACTTTTGGGGTTGTCTTTCTTTTCAACAAAATCTCTGGCATTCCATAGAAAAGCCAAAAAAAAAAAAAAAAAAAAAAGAGAAAGAAAAAGTCAAATGCCAAGAGAACTTGGAACTATTTTGAGATTTCTGGAAACACATATTGGACAAAAGCAGCTTCCTTGGAGATCTGAGGACCAAGAGCTTCTGAACGGGCGAGTCCGAGTGAAAGAAACATGGTGACAAAAGCTGTGACATCCACCCATCGCTCTGCGCACCCATCTCCGAGGCTGCACATGACCTCAGCAGCCTTTGGAGAGCCGGTGGGACTCAGCCAGCACCTGGCACACACGAGGCCCATGGCGCCAGAAGTCCACAGGTATCACAGTGAGATTCGAATCTCCACAAGATGAACACACATGCTGTTATTATTGAGATTATTAGGCGGCAGATCATGAGGTCAGGAGACCAGCCCAGCCAACATAGTGAAACCCTGTCTCTACTAAAAATACAAAAAAAAAAAAAAAAGAAAGAAAACAAAAAAATTAGCCGGGCGTAGTGGCAGGTGCCTGTAATTCCAGCTACTCAGGAGGCTGAGGCAGGGGAATCCCTTGAACCCGGGAGGTGGAGGTTGCAGTGAACTGAGATCGTGCCATTGCACTCCAGCCTGGCGACAACAGTGAAACTCCATCTAAAAGCAAAACAAAACAAAACCAGATTACTGCTACGATGAGGTTTAGAGACTGTTCTTTCCGTTGGTGAACCCCAGCCCCCGAGTGATACACACATAGAATTTTACTCCCTTGGCCAAGTGATGGTTGTAACAGTAGCCTAACTGTCGGTTTTGGGGTTTCTTATCCAAGTTAGCAGCGCCATGACAAGGCGTTTCGTGTCAGCGCTTCCCGGGAAAAGCTCCTTTCTTCAGGATTGCCCCAGTCGGCTGTGAGGCCTGGCCTGGAGACCTGTCTGCAGCTGTCTCTCCAGCATTCTCTGCAGCTTTTGCAGAGCTGGGGTGGGGTGGGGACCACTGTGCTCCTGTGGCCGGTGGCGCCGTGGCCTGGCTGTGAGGCCCAGCAGGCGTTTGGGGTGGCACCTTCCCAGGTCTTCTCAAGCTGCCTCACGCCTGCTCCTGATGCTTCCAGCGAGGAACCGCGGGGCAGGAGTGTCTCCAGGAGGAAAGCCAGGCGGCCTCCCGCCTGATGCGGGTCAAGGTGCAGCTCCTTCCACTTCCCAGCGTGGACCTGAGGGCCTGCCCCTGCCTGGAGAACAGCTTTGCCATCCTTTCAATCAGCAGCGAGAGCTCTCGGGCTCCGAGGCCAGGCGCTGCCTAAGAAGCCGGAGCCATGGACATCTCACACTCCAGAGGGACCAGGCCTCCCCATGGGGATCCCTCCACGCGCTCTGCTCCTTCTGTTGCAGTTTTCCTGAAAGCACAGTCCCTGCGGCCCGCAGCTGCTTCTCTGCACCTGCAGGGAGGACCTGCCTTTTCCTCACCTGGGCCTGGGCAGGCTCTGCGGGGTGAGGCGCTGGCAGCAGCCACGTGGGAAGCCCCTGTGTGGGTGAAATGCAGGGTCCTGGACTGTGGAGGGGGCCTGGGCGGTGGATGGCGGGCTCTGGAGGTGTCCCCATGCCCAGCCCAGCTCCAGACTCTCAGAGCCACGAGCTGAGGGCACCGGAGCGCGAGCCTGGGACAGGGCACTCTGTCGTCGCATGTCTAGAACGAGGAGCCGGCTCAGAGGAACCCGAAGAATTCTTTCTCTCTGGAGGTTTTCCCATCACATGAGTGTTTCCATCGAGCTCTTCCTTGTACTCAGTGGCCTAGAAATAGGCCAGAGAGCTCCGCACCTGCCTGTTCCTTCAAATTCCACGGCCTCGCCTTCGCCTTCGAGGAAGCGGGAGTCGCAAAGTCCCCATGAGGCTCCTTCATCCCTGCACAAGCGCCCGGGGCCAGAGTGTCACCTGGCTCCCATCAGGCGGCATCGACCTGCTCATTTTCCTCAGAGAGACGGGCATTTACACGAAGGAAATCTATGCGAGGATGTGAGTGTGAAAGTGTGAGTCTGCGAGAGTGCGTTTCTCTTGCGTGTGTGTATGCATGAGGTTTGTGTGTGTATAAGTGTGAATGCGTGTTCATGTGCATTGAGTGTGCATGTGATGTGTGATTCATACATGCACAGTCATGCACATTCACACACACGCACACTGTCACATACACGGACACTCATGCATATGAACACACATTCACACACACATGCACACATACATGCACACTCATACATGCGCACTCACAAGTATACACACAGTCTCACACATGCACACTCACGCACATTCACACACACGTGCTACTCTCACATACATGCACACTCAAGCATACACATGCTCTCACACATGAACACTCACACACATTCACACATATTCACACATGCACACACACACGCACACTCACATGCACACTCACAGGCACATGAATACACAGTCACATTCACACAAGCATTCACACACACGAACTCATACACAAGCAAACACAATCACACATGCACACTCGCACACATTCACACAAAGCAAACATACAATTATTATTTTTAATGCGTAAGATTATTTTTAATAAGTATAATTATTTTAATAATGTATGATTATTTTTAATAATGCAGGTGTGAAAGTGTGTGTATCCTTGTGTGAGTGTGCATGTGTGTGACTGTGCGTGTGTGAACGTGCATGTGTGCATGTATGAGACTGTGTATGCTTGTGTGAGTGTGTGAATGAGTGTTTATGTGTGTGCATGAGTGTGCATGCGTGTGTGAGTGTGCATCCTTGTGTGAGTATGAATGTGTGTTCATGTGTCTGAGCATGTATGTATGTGAGAGTGTGTGTATGCGTGCATGTGTGAGTGAGCACGAGTGTCTGTGATTCTGTGCCCTGGGCTTCTGGGCGAGGTGCTTATCCCTGGCTCCACCCTTTCCAGGTTGGATTTCCTTCCCGCAGACGCAGCTATCAGAAGCAACTTCAATCGGATCTGTGCTTGTGTCTTGCAGAAGCTCTACCCAGAGTATGTTTACCTTAACTCGCTTATGGTATTTTAACACGTCTGATGTTTGGGAGCGCCCTCCTCACAGGCTGGAGTAGACATAACCGGAGGTTCAGGGCCTTCAGTCTTGTGTGCAGCCGTGATCAGAAACACAGCCGGATGTTCCTGGAATGTTGCACATCCAAAGAACCTTTCCTCGGTTTGCTTTAGCGGCACCACCAAACCCAAGGCACCGGCTCATCAGAGGAGCAGGGGCCTCTCTGCACAGCCTACGGAGCTTCTGCCCTCTGGAAGGTTCTAGTCAGCCTTTCTGCAAAGGATTTGGTGACCGTTTACTCAATCATCCATTTCAATCTGTTGAAAATCACTGTTACTCATTTTCATAGAGATGGGTATGATCTGTGGTTTCTTGTGTAAATATTATAAAGGCTGTCTGAATGCTGTAATACAGTCTTGCAACGGTTTGCAGTTTCTTTTAACTTTCTCTTTACAATTTAGCAATCTCAGTTACATATTTAGGGATTTCCTATTGTAATTGGGTTTCTGCCTTGATGCATTTAAAAAGAGAATACTTATGTAAAATGAAAATGTCATTCCCATCTCCCTTAGCTCTGGAATAGTGTCATTCTGGTTATGGTCAAGGGATGGTCAGATGGATGTACTAGTCTGTTGCTGGGGGGATGCATCGTGCTGCTTTTGCTGACCAAGGGCTGCAGATCACTGGGACTGGGAGTGCTTATCACAGCACTTCCATCTATATTAGGATATTAGGATGGAAAAGAAAACTTCAGTTCTGCTGGACAGCATTGCAGCACAGCATGCTTAGGTTTTCTGACTCTGGCCTTCAAAATTACGGGTGAGTAAAATACTACAACTTTTAAAACACAGTGTCTGCCTTCATTTGATGCCAAAATCAATAAAAACCATGCCACTCTGAGGGCTATCATTGCTGTGGCCACTACAAAGGCACCATATGTGTCCTCTGCCTGGCTGCCATTTGCTCGTTCAGCCCATGGTGTTCCCACACCAGCCCTGTCCTGGCCAGCCCTGCACTGGGTCATGGGGAGATGGTAGTGGAAGCTGAGCCTGAACTTGAAGGGTTTACATGGCTGTGGCCATAATCGTAGCCATTCAGTGACCTTGTGAGATCCAGAGTCAGAGCATCTGTTGACCACATATCCAGCCAGCTGCTCCTTCTATATCGATGAGTGAGACACCGCAGTAATTACCTGTGTCCCAAAGTTCTCTGCCTATTGCAGTAGGAAGCTGAGCAGCATCAGAATCTTGAGGCATCATCTCTGGTGTAGACAAAGCATCTTGGAAGACCAACAGAAAGAGTTACTTTGATTCACTTTTGCCTAGCTTAGTGTGTTTATGTTATTCCATTCTGTTATAGACAGGAGTCCCTGAAAGAGGAACTCTCTGGGCTTAGGACTACCAAATTCAGCATCACCTGTGAAGATCGCTGTTTCATGGCCCTGTTTTGAAGTTTTCTCAAAGATCCCTTTTAACTCTTCCTTTTCATTGTTGCTCTCCAGAATTCTCTGTAAAATGTCCGGCAAAGCAGTCTCTGCTGATTCTTGCCTCATCCTGTTTTGAGAGATTCTAGCAAAGTAGGGAATCACTTGCTTCCTGTTTAAAAGAAAACACTCATCATAAGTAACCATTATAAAACACTGCTATTCATTTCTACTTTGTAGTGAGCATCACACTTAATGGTTTCCATGACATATTTTTTTTTTCTTTTGAGACGGAGCCTCACTCTGTCACCCAGGCTGGAGTATGGGGGTGTGATCTCGGCTCACTGCAACCTCCACCTGCCAGGTTAAAGTGGTTCTCCTTCCTCAGCCTCCTGAATAGCTGGGATTACAGGTGCTTGCCACCAAGCCTGGCTAATGTTTGTATTTTTAGTAGAGACGGGGTTTCACCATGATGGCCAGGCTGGTCTCAAACTCCTGACCTCAGGTGATCCACCCGCCTTGGCCTCCCAAGGTGCTGAGATTACAGGCATGAGCCACTGCGAATGGTCTCCATGACATATCTTGATACATAAACAAGCTTGCGATCTGATTGTAGCCGATTTTATTTTGTAACTGAGAGAGAAAATATCATCCAACAGGTAGAAATAAATTGCTCCCACAATTAACTACCATAAACCAAAAATTTATCAAAATATTTCTGTTAGGGCTAGGCGTGGGGGCTCATGCCTATAATCCCAGCATTCTGGGAGGTGGGAGGATTGCTTGACACCAGGAGTTCAAAAGAAGCCTGGGCAACAAATCAAGACCCCATCTCTACAAAAATTTAAAAAATTAGCCAATCAGGGTGGTGACTATCTTCCCAGCTACTGGGGAGGCTGAGGTGAGAGGATTGCTTGAG
>NW_022329446.1:0-5579 GCF_002776525.5 Piliocolobus tephrosceles | reverse complement strand
ATTAAAATAGTTTAATCCATGTTTAATTAAATTCGATTTAAATGTTCTGCACACTTCACACTGTGATCTAACCATTGACCCTGAATAGAACTGCAGTGGTTTACACTGATGCATTTTTCTCATATTTTCATAGAAATTTGTGGAGTTTGTGTTTTCAGAACTCTGCAAATACATTAATATTTTTCTTTTGATCTGAGACTTTTGGGGTTGTCTTTCTTTTCAACAAAATCTCTGGCATTCCATAGAAAAGCCAAAAAAAAAAAAAAAAAAAAAAGAGAAAGAAAAAGTCAAATGCCAAGAGAACTTGGAACTATTTTGAGATTTCTGGAAACACATATTGGACAAAAGCAGCTTCCTTGGAGATCTGAGGACCAAGAGCTTCTGAACGGGCGAGTCCGAGTGAAAGAAACATGGTGACAAAAGCTGTGACATCCACCCATCGCTCTGCGCACCCATCTCCGAGGCTGCACATGACCTCAGCAGCCTTTGGAGAGCCGGTGGGACTCAGCCAGCACCTGGCACACACGAGGCCCATGGCGCCAGAAGTCCACAGGTATCACAGTGAGATTCGAATCTCCACAAGATGAACACACATGCTGTTATTATTGAGATTATTAGGCGGCAGATCATGAGGTCAGGAGACCAGCCCAGCCAACATAGTGAAACCCTGTCTCTACTAAAAATACAAAAAAAAAAAAAAAAGAAAGAAAACAAAAAAATTAGCCGGGCGTAGTGGCAGGTGCCTGTAATTCCAGCTACTCAGGAGGCTGAGGCAGGGGAATCCCTTGAACCCGGGAGGTGGAGGTTGCAGTGAACTGAGATCGTGCCATTGCACTCCAGCCTGGCGACAACAGTGAAACTCCATCTAAAAGCAAAACAAAACAAAACCAGATTACTGCTACGATGAGGTTTAGAGACTGTTCTTTCCGTTGGTGAACCCCAGCCCCCGAGTGATACACACATAGAATTTTACTCCCTTGGCCAAGTGATGGTTGTAACAGTAGCCTAACTGTCGGTTTTGGGGTTTCTTATCCAAGTTAGCAGCGCCATGACAAGGCGTTTCGTGTCAGCGCTTCCCGGGAAAAGCTCCTTTCTTCAGGATTGCCCCAGTCGGCTGTGAGGCCTGGCCTGGAGACCTGTCTGCAGCTGTCTCTCCAGCATTCTCTGCAGCTTTTGCAGAGCTGGGGTGGGGTGGGGACCACTGTGCTCCTGTGGCCGGTGGCGCCGTGGCCTGGCTGTGAGGCCCAGCAGGCGTTTGGGGTGGCACCTTCCCAGGTCTTCTCAAGCTGCCTCACGCCTGCTCCTGATGCTTCCAGCGAGGAACCGCGGGGCAGGAGTGTCTCCAGGAGGAAAGCCAGGCGGCCTCCCGCCTGATGCGGGTCAAGGTGCAGCTCCTTCCACTTCCCAGCGTGGACCTGAGGGCCTGCCCCTGCCTGGAGAACAGCTTTGCCATCCTTTCAATCAGCAGCGAGAGCTCTCGGGCTCCGAGGCCAGGCGCTGCCTAAGAAGCCGGAGCCATGGACATCTCACACTCCAGAGGGACCAGGCCTCCCCATGGGGATCCCTCCACGCGCTCTGCTCCTTCTGTTGCAGTTTTCCTGAAAGCACAGTCCCTGCGGCCCGCAGCTGCTTCTCTGCACCTGCAGGGAGGACCTGCCTTTTCCTCACCTGGGCCTGGGCAGGCTCTGCGGGGTGAGGCGCTGGCAGCAGCCACGTGGGAAGCCCCTGTGTGGGTGAAATGCAGGGTCCTGGACTGTGGAGGGGGCCTGGGCGGTGGATGGCGGGCTCTGGAGGTGTCCCCATGCCCAGCCCAGCTCCAGACTCTCAGAGCCACGAGCTGAGGGCACCGGAGCGCGAGCCTGGGACAGGGCACTCTGTCGTCGCATGTCTAGAACGAGGAGCCGGCTCAGAGGAACCCGAAGAATTCTTTCTCTCTGGAGGTTTTCCCATCACATGAGTGTTTCCATCGAGCTCTTCCTTGTACTCAGTGGCCTAGAAATAGGCCAGAGAGCTCCGCACCTGCCTGTTCCTTCAAATTCCACGGCCTCGCCTTCGCCTTCGAGGAAGCGGGAGTCGCAAAGTCCCCATGAGGCTCCTTCATCCCTGCACAAGCGCCCGGGGCCAGAGTGTCACCTGGCTCCCATCAGGCGGCATCGACCTGCTCATTTTCCTCAGAGAGACGGGCATTTACACGAAGGAAATCTATGCGAGGATGTGAGTGTGAAAGTGTGAGTCTGCGAGAGTGCGTTTCTCTTGCGTGTGTGTATGCATGAGGTTTGTGTGTGTATAAGTGTGAATGCGTGTTCATGTGCATTGAGTGTGCATGTGATGTGTGATTCATACATGCACAGTCATGCACATTCACACACACGCACACTGTCACATACACGGACACTCATGCATATGAACACACATTCACACACACATGCACACATACATGCACACTCATACATGCGCACTCACAAGTATACACACAGTCTCACACATGCACACTCACGCACATTCACACACACGTGCTACTCTCACATACATGCACACTCAAGCATACACATGCTCTCACACATGAACACTCACACACATTCACACATATTCACACATGCACACACACACGCACACTCACATGCACACTCACAGGCACATGAATACACAGTCACATTCACACAAGCATTCACACACACGAACTCATACACAAGCAAACACAATCACACATGCACACTCGCACACATTCACACAAAGCAAACATACAATTATTATTTTTAATGCGTAAGATTATTTTTAATAAGTATAATTATTTTAATAATGTATGATTATTTTTAATAATGCAGGTGTGAAAGTGTGTGTATCCTTGTGTGAGTGTGCATGTGTGTGACTGTGCGTGTGTGAACGTGCATGTGTGCATGTATGAGACTGTGTATGCTTGTGTGAGTGTGTGAATGAGTGTTTATGTGTGTGCATGAGTGTGCATGCGTGTGTGAGTGTGCATCCTTGTGTGAGTATGAATGTGTGTTCATGTGTCTGAGCATGTATGTATGTGAGAGTGTGTGTATGCGTGCATGTGTGAGTGAGCACGAGTGTCTGTGATTCTGTGCCCTGGGCTTCTGGGCGAGGTGCTTATCCCTGGCTCCACCCTTTCCAGGTTGGATTTCCTTCCCGCAGACGCAGCTATCAGAAGCAACTTCAATCGGATCTGTGCTTGTGTCTTGCAGAAGCTCTACCCAGAGTATGTTTACCTTAACTCGCTTATGGTATTTTAACACGTCTGATGTTTGGGAGCGCCCTCCTCACAGGCTGGAGTAGACATAACCGGAGGTTCAGGGCCTTCAGTCTTGTGTGCAGCCGTGATCAGAAACACAGCCGGATGTTCCTGGAATGTTGCACATCCAAAGAACCTTTCCTCGGTTTGCTTTAGCGGCACCACCAAACCCAAGGCACCGGCTCATCAGAGGAGCAGGGGCCTCTCTGCACAGCCTACGGAGCTTCTGCCCTCTGGAAGGTTCTAGTCAGCCTTTCTGCAAAGGATTTGGTGACCATTTACTCAATCATCCATTTCAATCTGTTGAAAATCACTGTTACTCATTTTCATAGAGATGGGTATGATCTGTGGTTTCTTGTGTAAATATTATAAAGGCTGTCTGAATGCTGTAATACAGTCTTGCAACGGTTTGCAGTTTCTTTTAACTTTCTCTTTACAATTTAGCAATCTCAGTTACATATTTAGGGATTTCCTATTGTAATTGGGTTTCTGCCTTGATGCATTTAAAAAGAGAATACTTATGTAAAATGAAAATGTCATTCCCATCTCCCTTAGCTCTGGAATAGTGTCATTCTGGTTATGGTCAAGGGATGGTCAGATGGATGTACTAGTCTGTTGCTGGGGGGATGCATCGTGCTGCTTTTGCTGACCAAGGGCTGCAGATCACTGGGACTGGGAGTGCTTATCACAGCACTTCCATCTATATTAGGATATTAGGATGGAAAAGAAAACTTCAGTTCTGCTGGACAGCATTGCAGCACAGCATGCTTAGGTTTTCTGACTCTGGCCTTCAAAATTACGGGTGAGTAAAATACTACAACTTTTAAAACACAGTGTCTGCCTTCATTTGATGCCAAAATCAATAAAAACCATGCCACTCTGAGGGCTATCATTGCTGTGGCCACTACAAAGGCACCATATGTGTCCTCTGCCTGGCTGCCATTTGCTCGTTCAGCCCATGGTGTTCCCACACCAGCCCTGTCCTGGCCAGCCCTGCACTGGGTCATGGGGAGATGGTAGTGGAAGCTGAGCCTGAACTTGAAGGGTTTACATGGCTGTGGCCATAATCGTAGCCATTCAGTGACCTTGTGAGATCCAGAGTCAGAGCATCTGTTGACCACATATCCAGCCAGCTGCTCCTTCTATATCGATGAGTGAGACACCGCAGTAATTACCTGTGTCCCAAAGTTCTCTGCCTATTGCAGTAGGAAGCTGAGCAGCATCAGAATCTTGAGGCATCATCTCTGGTGTAGACAAAGCATCTTGGAAGACCAACAGAAAGAGTTACTTTGATTCACTTTTGCCTAGCTTAGTGTGTTTATGTTATTCCATTCTGTTATAGACAGGAGTCCCTGAAAGAGGAACTCTCTGGGCTTAGGACTACCAAATTCAGCATCACCTGTGAAGATCGCTGTTTCATGGCCCTGTTTTGAAGTTTTCTCAAAGATCCCTTTTAACTCTTCCTTTTCATTGTTGCTCTCCAGAATTCTCTGTAAAATGTCCGGCAAAGCAGTCTCTGCTGATTCTTGCCTCATCCTGTTTTGAGAGATTCTAGCAAAGTAGGGAATCACTTGCTTCCTGTTTAAAAGAAAACACTCATCATAAGTAACCATTATAAAACACTGCTATTCATTTCTACTTTGTAGTGAGCATCACACTTAATGGTTTCCATGACATATTTTTTTTTTTCTTTTGAGACGGAGCCTCACTCTGTCACCCAGGCTGGAGTATGGGGGTGTGATCTCGGCTCACTGCAACCTCCACCTGCCAGGTTAAAGTGGTTCTCCTTCCTCAGCCTCCTGAATAGCTGGGATTACAGGTGCTTGCCACCAAGCCTGGCTAATGTTTGTATTTTTAGTAGAGACGGGGTTTCACCATGATGGCCAGGCTGGTCTCAAACTCCTGACCTCAGGTGATCCACCCGCCTTGGCCTCCCAAGGTGATGAGATTACAGGCATGAGCCACTGCGAATGGTCTCCATGACATATCTTGATACATAAACAAGCTTGCGATCTGATTGTAGCCGATTTTATTTTGTAACTGAGAGAGAAAATATCATCCAACAGGTAGAAATAAATTGCTCCCACAATTAACTACCATAAACCAAAAATTTATCAAAATATTTCTGTTAGGGCTAGGCGTGGGGGCTCATGCCTATAATCCCAGCATTCTGGGAGGTGGGAGGATTGCTTGACACCAGGAGTTCAAAAGAAGCCTGGGCAACAAATCAAGACCCCATCTCTACAAAAATTTAAAAAATTAGCCAATCAGGGTGGTGCCTATCTTCCCAGCTACTGGGGAGGCTGAGGTGAGAGGATTGCTTGAG